>NW_006800359.1:436164-474204 GCF_000485575.1 Poecilia formosa
CCCCTGAGGTGAAAGTTCAGGGTAGCACGTCTTTGGTTGAGATCGGTGCTGAGGCCTCAGTGGAAACTGCGAGATGCAGTTTGAGACAGAAACCTGTGGAGCTCCAGGTGTGTTACTTTGGCCGATGACGAGTTTGTGTCATGATGATGATGATGATGATGATAATCGGCATATATAGACTCTCGCCTCTATATATGATGTTGGCTCCGGTTGGGAACTGACAGAATGCAGAACAACCGTCTCACTGCAGCCTCTTTATTTCCTCTCAGTTTCACATTTTGAAGAGAAAATTTCAGCAGAACCGAAACCCAAATTTATCAAATATCAAAGTGAAGCGATGAGCGGAAATAAAAACAATGCAAGAAAAAAAGAACAAAAAAAAAGTCACGCATGTGTTGAGCATTTAGCAAGCACGCAAAGCCAAAGCTACAGAAGCTCCTGCTGTTTTCTGAAGTACTGAGAGTTTGCCTGCGAGTACTGAGAGAAAACGCTGCAGCTCCTCCTGGAGCCCGACGGCCGCCCACGGCTCTCTGACCTCTGACCTGCGACCAGCAGGAACTGACAGAACTCCTCCTCTCTGCAGCCGGCCTGTGCCGCGGCGCCTGCGTGGAGGTGGACTCGGACACGGAGGCCGTGGCCAACGAGGGCTTCAAACTGGGCTGCATCTCCTGCAAGATGAGAGCCGAGGTGCGGGCCAAAGCCGTGGTCTCCTGGTCCTTCAGAGGCGCCGACGACAAAGACTTCTCTCCGGTAAGAGCCACAGCTTCATCACTCTGCTGCTCTCCGCCGGCAGGTTGTGTCTAAACAGGTCATGAACAGAAGATGACCACCGACGCTCTTCAGGGGAACAAATCCCAAACTGCTGCTCAGGTCAGTCAGGTGTTTGCAGCTCCACCGGTTTTCCTCTGCAGGTTTTTATAGTTAGAATTTTAGCTGCAGTTTGATCAGCAGAGAAATCCTGCAGAAACGATCCACCTGCTACAGCTGGAAGCAGCTTCACTGGTTCCCTCATCGTCTGCAGGATTTCTGTTCGGTTTTCCTGCCTGTGGGAATCGGACGCCTTCATCAGCAGAGAGCCGAGTCTTACATCCTCCTGTCCTCTGGGCAGACGGTCATCCACTCGCCGCTCTCACTGCAGGAGTCCAGGCAGGAAGCCTGCGGTCCGCAGCGGCTCGGTGTTCCTCAGGGTTGGGTCTGGTTCCCATAAACTTCTCACGGCTCCCGTCTCTCCTCTGCTTCCTGTTCCAGCTGTATGAGTATGAAGAGAAAAGGGGCAACATTTTCGACCCGCGCTTCGAGGAGCGTCTGGACTGGAACGGCAGCAAAAACACGGAGGACCTGCAGGACGGCTCCATCTACATCCTGAACGTGACCTTCAACGACACGGGAACCTACATGTGCATCTTCAGGAGAACCCTCATCTACACCAACTACCAGCATGAGAACAGCACCACCAAGATCATCCGCCTCCAGGTGGTCCCAAAACGTAAGAACCGGGTCGCCGTGAATGTTCCTGCTGCAGAGCTAAACAAAACTCTAGTTTTTATTCTGTTAAACAAAAATAGGGCTTCATATTTCAGTCATATTTTCATCATCATTCATTCATTCATTCATTCATTCATTCATTAATATCACAGTTTAGTTAGCAAACTAAATATTTAGTTTGAAGCCAATTATTTAGCTAGAAAGCTAAAAGATCAATATATTCTATTGTTATATTTACATTGATGTTTGTGATACCCAGCTTTTATTTTGAAAGTCTACTTCTGCTTATCAGTAAACTAATTTGAATATTATCTAAATATTTAGCTCAATATTTTAGTTTTGAGCTAAATATTTTGTTGGCTAACTAAAAATGTAATATTTATTTTGAAAGTGACGTTTATAAATGAATAAATAACATGAATTTATTCATGTTTTCTCCTATGACAGGATGAGAAACTGGAGTTTGATCATTTTTCCTGACGACGTTTAAGGAAAAATAAGAGGAAAACTGAGTCAAGATGATTTTCTTTTTTAAAGCTTTTTCTATTTTATCATCAGAGACGTTTGATGGAAAAATCTGCTTCTCAGGTTTTGTGTCTGATTGTTGCTGTAATCTGATCCAGCTGAACGTTGCAGCAGTAGCTGTGTGTGTGTGTGTGTGTGTGTGTGAGAGAGTGCTTCGTTTGTTAGTCAAACATGGAGCTGCAGCTCAGCAAACTGCAGCAGTCGGTTTGTTTGCTTTTCAAACAAACTCATCACAAAGGAAGAAACGTCTGCGGTGTTCCTGTTTGCTTTCATCACGTTTGACGCATTTCTACTTTTATTAAATATTTGTGTTAGAAATGGGTCTAAAAACATCCATTCATACGACATGAAGCTGCAGCCGTTCATGAAAAGAAGCTTTTAGTCAAATTTATTTTGAATTTCAGTCAGAAACCAGAGAAGCGAGTTCCTCTCAGGTTCTCCTCAAAATGGGAAAGAGTGGAGAACACGGCCTCCTGCTGGTCTGCAGCTGTTCTCACTGCGCAAACAGCTGGAGGTCACTGGGTCACCATAGCAACCACTGGCTGTTATCCCCGTGTTCCCTGTGTGTCGCCGTAGTAACCAGAGGCATGGCGTCCATCCTGTCCGAGGTCATGATGTACGTCTCCATCATCGGGCTTCAGTTCTGGCTGGTGGTGGAGATGATCTACTGCTACAGGAAGATCTCAGCGGCCGGAGAGGAGGCGCTGAGGGAGACCGAGTGAGTGACCCAGATCCTGGTCCAGATCCAGATCCAGATCCAGATCCAGATCCAGATCCGTTTCAGTCCGTCTCTCTGTCCCTGCAGGGCCGAGTATTTAGCCGTTGCTTCAGAGAGTAAAGAGAACTGCGGCGCCGTCCAGGAGGCAGAATGACCCGGTACGTCTAACAGGCATCATGTTTCGCTTTTCTTCCAGGTTTTTGCACCAATGTAGTTCCATACCAGCCCAATCAGGAACCTCCACTGGTTTCTGATTTTATTTGTGTTCCTTTAACTTTTCTGCAGCCAAAACAAAATGCAGTGAAACGTCGGAGCTGCAACTTTTCTTCTGTTGGCTTTAACCTCCAGGTTGATGGAGAGTCCAAGGCGACGGCCCTGAGGAACTCCACCTCCCTCTCGTCTCTCCTCGTGATGGAAATCCTGGAAGCCCTGAGCGCAGGCAGGAGTGAGAGAAGAAGAGAGCAGAGCAGCAGGAGGAGGAGGAGAGCCGCTGTAAATATGCTTCCACTCCAGTCCGCCTCCCACTGCATGCTGACCAGCAGCCAGTCCTTCCTTCCTCCTCAGGTTTAACTCACTGTTTGCTTTTAAGGATGACATTTTAAAAAGGAAAACAGCAACAAATGAGTTTTTAAAAAATCCTTTAAGAACCTTCAGCTGCTCACTGCCAACTGTTAACGCAGCTGAAGTTTTTCCTGTTTGGATTTTCTCATCTAAAACCTGCAGAAAAAGAGAAAAACAAACATTATTCATCAGTTATTATGCATCAAAACCAAACTGGCTCATGTTTCACGCCTCTGCATGTTGTCTAATCAGACTTAACGGTGCTGCAGCAGTGCCACCCAGTGGACCAAAAGAGAAACGACGCGTTTTGCCTGGATGCTCCGCGGCGTTCAGGGGGTTTATTTATCAAATAAATCAATAAATTAAACTCCAGGCCTCAGTCTACACGTATCACAGCTGAATATTCTGCAGAGTATCAAGCTGTGGACATTCTGTCAGTAACCTGCGTTATTACAGTGGAAACATTTTAATTGTGCATGTTTACTAACCTGGACCAGGAGGAAACGGGCCGATGTGGGATCTGCTGCTCCGGCACCGAGGAGATGAACCCAGGCAGACTCGGGTCCTCCTCCATGCAACTCTGGACCAAATCAGGCTTAAAATGATGTCTTAAAAGGTGCTTTGCCCAGTTAAAAAGTCGGCAAATATTAAAATATACCTTCCAGTCGGCATATTTGGACAGTTTTTAGTCCTTTTTCGATTGCATGACTCTCCAGAAGTGCTTTAACTCAAAGCCGATTTCTGCCTTCCACTGATTATAATCTGCTGTAATCATAAAATAATTCAAAGCTCCAGCTGAAGCTTCACGCTGCTGCAGCTCACGTTTATATTTCTAATATATTAATGAAGTTTCCTGTAAAAGTGTCCGAATGTCCAGCATCTTTCTGAGCAGAATCAGAACTAGAACCCTGCAGAACATTACATTCAGTCCAAATGTTTCAGCATAAAGAAAATTCCTGCTTAACAATGGAAAAACTCACATTGGTTACATTTTATTTATTGTTGATCTGTTTTTAACTGAAGCAAATCAAACCAAATCTGTCTGAAAAAAGAAAATCTGAGTTTTTTCACATTTGAATCTCAAATTTCACTCTTTTTAAACATGTCTGATCATCAGTTTTCCTCCTCTGATGTTTTTTCCTCGTATTTAAATTTGACCGAATCGAACTGGAAATCTGCTGGTTCTGTAGACCAGAAGCGGTCAGGAGTCAGAGCTCAGAACCAAACGTTCTTTCTGGGAGCTCACTGAGCGACAATCAGACCCAGAAACGCAGAAAACAGGAAGTTTTGGCGCTGAGCCGAGAAGGAAGCTGCAGCTCAAAGCGAGACTTCCTGCGTTTCACCGGATCATCGCAGCAGAACCTGCAATCTCACTGCTGTGCAGCAAATGCTCCACGACACCAACCCTCAGAAAATGTCAGAGGTGAAGCCTTGTTTTCAGGTTGGGTAAAGTTCTGGCACTTAAAGACTTCCGTAGAAATTGACTTGGTCTTCCTGTTAAAACTTTCTCCACCAGCAGCGTTTTAATCCAGATTAGGTGAAATCTGGAAAAGGTGGTGGAGTTTAATTGGGTGATTTTAGAAGTAATCAGTGATAATGTATTGTTGTGCATGAGACTGTTACTATGGTTACACTGCAATCGAATAATCCAGATTATTTGCATTTTTACAAAGTAAAACTTACCAATTTCAAATCTGAAATTGAAATTAAAATCTCTTCATGTACTCGCGCTGAAAGTTTTATTTTTAATAAACATAAATGTAGAGTTTTGTGATGTGTGGCCAGCTTATGCCTTGGGCCGGCTCTGCTAGCTCCAGCAGCTTTTCTTCCTGCCTCCAGTGAACACTAGGGGGCAGCAGAGCGCTGCTCCGCTCTGGGTCCCGGTAACGGAACACCAAGCTGGACAGAACCAGGCTAAGCTGCTCCGCTTCCGGTTCCGCTGCATGGAAACAACAAAACCGCAGGCTGGCTGCATGCGTCGCCATGGAAACGTCAGTCCTAATAATAAAAACATAAAAGTTTCGGGTTCTGAGTCGTTCTTTGGATCTGAATGCGTTTGTGAAGGAGACGAAAACAAACCATCAACTGGTTCGGTTCCGAAAACCGAACAGAACCAACAGAAAACCCGAAGAACATTCCGAGGAGTCCGCCATGTTGACTGAATGAACCGGAAGAAAAAAACGACACGGAGCAGAAACTGAATATTTATGGATCTTCTGAATATTAACCGACAGAAAATCTAAAATATTTCCACCTGGAGCTGATCAAGAAAAATACATTTTTACTTTGGAAACTTTATATTTTTAGTTCTCAATGCAGAGGCTCCACAGATAAACATTTTAGTTATATTTTATGAAAAATTTGTACATTTGGTTATTTTTAGGACACAAAATAAAATGTAGTTTTTCTTATAAATGACAAAGTCAAATACGTTTACTATTTTTTTATTTTTACTATTTAAACATTACATTTTTTTAGCAAATTCAGGAAAAAATAAGCCATTAAGAAATTAATTAATTTTGTTTTTAATGTGTTTGTGAAATTTTAGGATTTAATAGACAAACATTCTTAAATAGTTTTTAAGGATATAAATGTATTAAGGGATTAATTTTCTCAGCTTCATATACATGAATGAAAATCTTAAAATCTCGCTGGAAATTTATATTTGCTTTTTTAGTATTCCACAACAAAATAAAAACATTAACATTTATTAATTAAAATGTTTTATTTATAATTTCTAACCATTTAATTGATATTTTTCAAGAAATTGTGAAGAAAAACCTCAGACTCAGGCAGGAGCGAGTTGTTGCATGTTTTAGGATTTTCATTTCTCTCCATCTTGTTTTGTACAATCACAATTTTACAGTACATTCTCTCCTCATCCTTCCACAATAAATACACCAGCCTCTCGTTTCCATGACGACCGTGCACAGCAGGGCCGACCAGCTTCTGCAGCCGCTGAAGTCGGGAGAAAATCCCAGAAAGCAGAGATGAGAAACCGATCCTCAGTCAGAATTAGAACAGGAAGTGAAAAAGTAAAAAATAATGACGAGTAAATTCAGATTAATTTCACAAAAAAACAAACAAAAAAACAAAAACAAAACACTGTTTCCCTTTTTGTTCTTCCGGGCCTGAAAAGTTCTGCTTGGTCCGTTTCATTCCAACTCGGCTGAAGGTTTGGACACAAAGAAAAATTTGCAAAAAGAAACAAAAACACTGAAGAGAAAAAGTAGCATGTGATAACGTAACCATGGCGACGCACCCTCTCCTCGTTCTTCACGCACACACATCATCATCATCACTATTATTATAATAAACTAGTTTTCAGAGAAACATTCGTAAAGAGCAAAAGGTTTTCATTATTGCTGAACCTCCTTCTCCTATTGGTCCAAACATCAGCAAATCAGAGTGCAGAACCGCCATCACATGACTTGTTCAAGCAGGACGAGACTTGGGAGGTAATAATAAATACTGAGGAGGTCCGTCTCCGGCCGGAACCGGTCCGGTCCCGGCGCCACGCAGCAGGTCAGGAAGCAGTCTGGAACCCGGCGGCCCGCCTGTGGCCCGGTTCTGTTCAGGTTCATGGGGCGGCGGGGGGAGGGGCTTATTGCTGTGGTTCTGGAAGCTTCTCATTGGTCGAAGCTAAAGGCGTCTGATGCGACTTCAAGTCAGTCAGGAGAGGGGGGTTGTGGGTAGTGTAGTTCGTCCGTCTGTCCCACCCAGGACCGGGTTCTGGTTGGAAGTGTCGGAGTCCTGAGACCGGAGCAGGGGGATGCGGGTCGGGTCGGAGGTCAGGTCTCAGACAGGGACTCTGTGTCAACGGACGGATCCGGCTCCCGGTCCGGAACCACAATGTTCCTGTGGAGTTTCTCCAGGGAATGCTTCATCTGGGGAGCAAACAGAACCGGTCAGCTGCGGCGGCTGAAAGCGGGAGGTTCTGGTTCTGTGTGGAGCTGGCGGGTTCTGACCTGGTCCAGCAGGGAGACGGAGGACTGCAGGATCTGCTGCCACTTACTGAGCTGCGCCTGGTGGAACTGCCGCTGGAGGTGCAGAACCTGGGCCCACTCGCCCGCCGTCTGGGGCAGAGGACTGACGGCACAGCAGCAACAAGTCACAACGGTTCAGAGGTTCTGATCCAGTCCACACATTCACCGCCACAAGGTCACAACAGTCCCTGACCTCTTAATGCCGGAGCCAAGGCAAGCTAAGCTAGGCTAACTAAGCTAGTATAAATCAAACTATTAAAGATATAAAGAAACTATATTATGCTAGGATAAGTTAAATAAATTAGAGTAAACTGGGAGAAACCAATTAAGCTAAAAATGTTCAATACGCCAAGTTCTTCTAAATTAACTAGAAAAGGCTAAGCTAAAGCTATGGACGATTATGCTAGGGTAAGACAGAAATAAAAAAATAAGCTTAGCTAACTTCATTTAAAATAATGGAACATAATCAAAGCCATACCAACTGACACCAAGATAAATAAGCAAAATTAACAAAAAAATGAGCTGATTGAAACCAATGATGCTAAGCTAACTCACACCAAGCTAAATAAGTTAAGCTAACCAAAACCCAACAAAGCTAAGCTAAAGTAATTAAGGTCAACTAAGCCAAGCTAACTGACACTAAGCTAAATAAGCTATTTTAATGCAACATAGCCCAAGTTAACATAATCAAAGCCAGTGGAGCTAAGCTACTCATGCTAAGCTAACCTATGTTCAGCCAAACTAGGTAAGATACCATAAAATAATATAAGCTCAAATCAATCCAGCTAAAGTAAGCTAACTGACACTAAGCTAATAGTTAAGCTAGAACAAGAAAAGTTAAGATAAACTAAACTAATCTAATAAAAACAAAAACAAAGAAAAACTAAGATTAGTTAAATCAAAGCTAATTAGCTATGAAACTAATTACTAAATAAGTTCTGTTTAATATTAAAAAAAAAAATAAATTAGTCACATTAAAAACAACACAACTGATTTTTTTCATGCTCTTGAAATGAAAGATGCATGTAAACATGTCAAACATGTCTCTGTTGGAGCTAAAATAGTTTTACTCTGTTCCAGTTTTAGAATCTATGAAAATCCCAAAGAAAATAATTTGGCAAACTGGGCTCCAGTCTAAATGAATCGTAGAATATTCAACAAAAAGTGTTTGGCTAATGAACTGCAAACGACTGGAAAAGCAGCTAAAGTGTAAATTATGACATAATGATAATACACAGTTCAGTGGGAGGAAAACGTCTGGAGACCAGAACCCTGCTGGGACCAGAACCCTGCTGGGACCAGAACCCTGCTGGGACCAGAACCCCTCCTCCATCCCAGCGGCTCGTGTTCTGTGTGAAACACCTGCGGCGTGTTTACCTGTCGGCCACAGAGTAGGAGTGCCACCTCTCCAGTGTGTGAGCTGCTCTTTCCAGAGCGTACAGCTTGTAGAACAGCAGCATGTTGAGAGCCACCAGCACCACCAGACTGGGGGTCAAAGAGACGGAGAGGTCAGACACACCCGGACCGGACCGGACCGCACACTCAGCCAGAAAACAAAACAAGATGGAGACCAGAGCAAACGGGATGGAGAGGAAACAGAAACAGTTCAGACTCATTTACAAAACAACACACTCATGAAACTGTGGGAACAATCCACCAAACCCAGAATCATCAAAACAGGATTTCAGTTTTGGTTCAGAATTAACCAGAAATCATTTTTTCATGTCTAGGAGTGAAAACATTTCAGAGTCCATCACATAATCTTTAATAACAGTGATTTGTTTCCTATTGAAAGGTGAAGGAATACCTGCAGAAATGCTACAACTCTGCCTCCTGTTGACGTAAACTGGTAACTGCAGCTGCTCTTCACGTCAGATTCATTTAATATCAGTGGAATCAGCAGCTATGTGGAGGATTATGGACTCCATGATTTCAGGCTCTGAATTTAAAACAAACAGGAAGCAGTTTGTTCAACCTGCGGCAGCGCAGTACTTCCTTCAGATGCTAGGGGGCGGCCTTTAGCTTTGAGGCTAAACTTGTTTCTGAGACCTTCACTTATCACATCTGAACTGAAACTGCATCAAACTGGAGCCATTTTCCAAAACGTCATTTATTTAAACATTTACTAATATTTGTAACTTTCATCTCTCAGCCAATAAAAACCTATCAGGAAGTTCAGTGAATCCATAAACCATCTATAATCAGAGTTTTATCACTTTCTCCAAGTGTTTATACATCTAATTATTTTATTTGTCGCCTCCTTGTTTTATTAGAGCCACATAATAATAAAATGATTATGATTCTGCGTTTCAGGTTATTGGTTTGAATATTTCAGACTTCTGGTTCTGGTCGTGAAGCCGAGCGGTTCTGCAGCCCAGTTCTCCGTCTGCAGGCGGCTTTCTCATTAAATGGTGGATTTTTCACAGTTTGGGACGTTTGTCATTCACATCGTCTCATTTATGCAGCAGAGAAGCAGAAGCTGTCATACGAACCTGATACAGATCCTGCGCATGGGGGGGAGAAACAGGAAGGCTGTTAGTCCGACCCACAGAGTCAACAGCAGGGGTCAGGGGTCAGCGTGCAAGGTCAACTCGACTTCGTCTCAGTAAGTTAAAAAAATCATTGAAAAGTTGATTTAAATCAATTTGGTTTAAAAACGAAGCGGATCATTTATAGAGCGACAGATTATTTACAGCTAGAAACCAAACAATATGTTTGTAAGATAAAGATTATATCACACCAATAAAACAACTTTAATAAAAATATTTATATTTAAACATATGGGGGGAAAGTTGAGTGGAAGGAAAGCGACGGTTCATGTGGACGGAGCCTCAACGAGCTCCAAATCTGTTTTACTGGAAAATATAAAATCTGAGAAACAGATTGTGTTTATAACCACAATCATTAAAATGAAGAGGAATAAATATTTATTTTAAGTTTCTCACTGATTTTCTGACTTACTGAGACGCAGCTGAACATTCAGAGACAATCAGAGCAGAGCTGCAAACATGCAGGACCGACGGCGACCAGAGGGGGCGCTTACATGAAGCTGACGATGAGGAGGACGGTGGAGATGCCGCCGTGTCCGCCGGCGCGCCCGCGTTCGCCCAGCTTCAGGAACGGAGCGCCTGCAGACACCAAGCAGCGATTCAGCAGCAGGAAACACCGAGCGGCGCTCTGACGTCTCCCTCCGGCCACCGGGGGGCAGCAGAGGGGCGGCCTGGACTTACTGGCCTCCCTGCGGTTCCGCTCCTCCCCGACGCCTCGCTCCCCTCGATCGCCCGCCTCCGCACCGCCTCCCTCCCTCTCGCTCTGCCGCCGGGAGGAGGCGCGCTTTCGCCGTCGCAGGGACGGCGGCGTCTTTGCGGCGTCGGCGCCCGCGGCTTCGCCTGTGGTTACCACGGAAACCTCGGTCTGCAGCAGCGTCTCCAGCTTGCACACTTCGCTCTCTGCATGTGGGAAGCAGGAGGAGGAAGAGTGAGAAGGAGATAAATATTCACACCCTGAGAACTTCACTAGATTTGGGTTTGGACTTTGACTAGGCCATTCTAACCCATAAATCTGCTTTAATATGAACAAGAAGTCGGCAACATTTTTAATCAAAAGCCATTTTTGCTGTCAGTCAGTAAAATAAATCGCTCAGAGCTGCGAGTCTTAATCAGAATCACATTTGTTTCTATTTTAAGTTTCAAAATAAAGAAAAACATAAAACCTTTTCCAAACATCATTTTCCAAATGATGTTTGGAAAATCATTTAAAAACTAAAAAAATTATATTTTGTGATTAAATCCAAATAAAGTACCTTTAATATTGTTTTATAGTGAAAGTTCAGTGAAAAAAACAACCTGCATTGGTTATTATATTCAGGTTTTAAAACATTATCTGTTTTTTATGAGTTTTAAAGAAGCAGGAAAACCTCCAGCCAGTCTCCTCCTCCTCATCATCATCATCATCCATGTTTGAATGATGAGGATAAACGAAGGCTGGACGCGGCGCCTCACCCATGTTCCTGTAGTACTCCTCTATGCCGCTCCAGGTGTTCTTCTCGATCAGTGCTTTGACTAGACTCCACGGCTGCTTCCTGTAGCAGATGTCTGAGGAAACTCTGCATGGAGGGAAAACCAAGCAAAGCCGTCAGACGCGCAGCAGCAACTTGCAGCGACTCATGAGGACAAAAATGGCTTTTATTCACTTCTAAACTTGAACCAACCTTAGATTTGTCCTCACGTTAATCCATTTAGCATAATTCATCTTAGCTTAGGTTGCTTTAGCTTCTGTATTAGCTCAGTATCAGTTAGCTTAGCTTTGATGTTAGCTCACCTTATTTTACATTAACTTAGCTTGAGTAAGTAGCCAGACAGTCTTAGTTAGCCTAGCTTACTTTAGCATGGCCTGTTCTAGCTTAGCTTAGTAACTTTAGCATCTTTGGGTTTATTTTGGACTAGCTCAGTTAGCTTAGCTTACGTTACATTGGACAGTAACTAACATTTTACGATTTTATTCAGAAACGACTCCTAGACGTTAGCATGAGAAAGATGACAGTAAAACAGTTCAACAGGTTGAACCTCATCAGTTACGTCCTCAGATGGACCCAAACGGGTCAGAACCTTTCAGCCTTTTGTTCTTGTGGATGTCTGACGTGCAGCTCGTCTCCTGCTCGCTAAACCCAGACAGGCTGGCAACGTTGGAGCTGCTGCCAACGAGCAGCAGCGGTTCTGACCCGACCCGCGCTCACCAACACAATCATTCAGTCTCTGCTCCCTTATCTAATCATGGATTGGTTTGTTATCGCAGAGCAAACAGTGAGAGTGAGGAAAGCGGCTCGACCCGGTCAGCAGGCCAACGGCGGTCAGAGCAGCTCAGACGCAAAACAAAACAAAGTTATTAATATTTAAATCCACAGATTTAAATCTGGGTCAGTTTTAATATTTTCCACCAATTCAAGCCTAAAAACACTCAGACAGTCATGAAGCTCCCACATCATGACTGGATGATTATTTGGACCAGAAACTTGGTCCAAATATTTAGTGACTTTTCAGAAATTTTGTTTTCTTTCCCCCAAAGAAGCGAAGCAGCAGCACAGCATGAAGCAGCTCTACCTGGAACAGATTAACCACATCCTGTGGTTTCTTATGGTTGATGTCGTTTTATATTTATTTATTGGTCAAATAAAGTTTTATTAGCTCCGTTTATCATGTTGTGGCTTAATTTGAGATTGAGATTATGAAGGTTGATGAGATCATCATCATAACGTGACTTTACACAGATTTCTGCTCACCAACGTCATTTCATCATTTTGTTAAATGTTTGTTTCTTCTTACTGTGTCCAAAGATAACTCTGAATGTTAAACCAAGACACCAGCTGGCCCCCCTGCGGTGAGGCGACCGGCGCCGCGCGGCCCACCTGAGGCGGCTCTTGTGTTTGCTGATGGAGGTCAGGCAGTATCTGTGGACGGTGTAGAAGTAGTCCTGGTAGGGGATCCCAGACGTGAGGACCTCTGAGTCCACCACGTAGCACTCTCCTCTGGAACAGCTCTTATGCAGCGTCTGCAGGGGCAGCACGGTTAGTTCTGCAGGGTCAAAGGTCAGCTGGACCTGGACGCTCTCGGCTGCACAAACCAACCTGCGTCTCGACCACCGGGGCGGTTTTGGGGCCCAGCGGGTTGTTGAGGGCGATGGTGTAGCTCAGAACCCGGCTGCTGGTACCGCTGGCGCCGTCCTGCTGCCACTCGCCCACTGACAGGTCTGAGAGAGAGAGAGAGAAAATGGCGGACATGAAAACATGAAAAAGTCCAGAAGGTAAACAGTTGATGTGGGCTGTGGTCGTTTTATGATCTTTCTGTGATTTAAGTTTAATTTGGTTAAAATCGTTTCTAAACCTGGAGAAAAGCTTCGACGCTGAGCGTCTCCATCAGAACCAGAACCAGCAGCGGCTGACCCACATTCAGCTGCTGGACTCCCATAAAACCAGCAGAGGAGAGTCACCGTCCAATCATTTGGAAATGACCTTTGACCCTCCCCATGTCATTGCTGATGTCTTTCCACCTTGGCGTTGTGCGAACACTGATCTGGAAGCTCAAACTGACTGAACCGGGTTCAGATGATCTGATGAGCAGCAAGTTTCCTCGTGACGGCTGCAGAAAGCAGCAGGAGGAGACACACACACGGTTAGAGGCGTGTGTGTGTGTGTGTGTGTGTGTGTGTGTGTGTGTGTCAGCAGTCTGAGGAGCTCAATGAGAGCAGCAAGAAAACAAAACGCTCCAACGGTCACCGCCTCAACAGGAAAAACTGGCATTCATGTTCACAGAGACAAGTTCACACACGCTCTGCAGAACCAGCCGACTGAACCGCCAGGGAGGCGGAGACAGGCCCGGACCCGGACCCGGGCCGGGGAGGGGCTGACGTACCGGTGAAGTGCCTCTGGGAGAACAGGTGCTGGATGAAGTGCGTGTCTGCGGAGAACAGCAGGTCGTGCAGCTTGTCCACGCTCATCCGGACCGCCGTGTTGATGTTGAGGCGGCCGCTGAGGTCCGAACAGAACGCCTCCACCTCGCCCGACGCTGCAACACACAGAGGCGGGTCGCTCACATCCCAGCAAACATTCACAGAAACCAAACGGCAGCCCTGACATCCGGCCCAAACAGTTCCTGCTGGCTGCATGGACGGACCAACAGAACCGGGAGCCAAAGCTGCTTCAGCTCATCAGAAAACAGCTGAAACTACCAACATCCTTTCATTCCCAACACATTTCACAACAATTCACATCCATTTACATGTTTCTGTATTTTTATTTTTTCCTGACAAAAAACAGAACAACTGTAGTTAATTAAACTTAGTTGGAGCTAAAATTAGTTTGTAAACCAAGTACTTAGAAAAAAGCTAAATGTTTATCTTCAAACTATACATTTAGTTAATGGACTAAATACACATCTTGAAGTTAAATATTTAGTTCAACTAAATAAATTGTTGGCTTGCTAACTTAATATTCAGGTTCTAAATTAAATATTAGATTATTAAGCAAAAAATTTAGTTGAACTAAATATCTAACTACAAGATATGCATTTAGTTTGATGCTAAATGTTTAGCATCAAACTAAATGTTTAGCTCCAAGATAACAAAAACTAAATATTTAGTTTAAAGCTAAATATTTAAATTCAAGTTAAATAACAATAATTTTGTAAATTAAATATTTAATTTCAAAGCTAAATATTTAGTTTGTAAGATATTTAGCTCTTAGCTACATATATAATTTCTAATCTTAGTTAGCAAGCTAATTATTTAGTTTGAAACTTTACTAAATTCACTTCAATTAAAATACTTATTTCCACCCAAAGGGAAACAAAATATTAAGCAGAGATTTTATTTATAAATCCAGAGATGATCAGAAATGAGCTGACTGGAGGCTGCTGTTTATCTGCAGTAAGTGAATAGTTAAAGTAAACCGTCTGCCATTCCTCCTCCATGCAGGTGTGGAAACATCCTGAATCTGAAGCTTGGAGCTGATCTGGTTGCTCTGGCTCTAGACCTGGAGAACTTTCCATGATCCACAGGAACGTTTTGGGTCTTTTGAGAAAATTCTTGCTTCATTTTAAAACAAATGTTTTAAAGCAAATAAAATTAATCTTTCTGAAAGATCTAAAATTATTCCTAGAACATGAATCTGGTTCGGTCAATTAAACGTCACATTTGGGCCAAATCTTAGGAATGTTTTGCAGCTGTAAATAAATCCTGTTTTGGTATAAAGTGATTTAAAGGTGAAGCTCATTCAACCTCTGTGGGGTCACAGATCTCCGTCTCTGAGGTTCTGCTGCAGAGCCGACCCGGTCGGCTCTGCAGCAGAACCTCAACACAGATCCAGAACCGCTTAAAGGCTGCTGAAAATGAAAACTGTTTCCTGGGCATTTACAGACAAACCGTTACACCATTCCTGTAAGCTGGAGGTCAGGTGAGGTCAAGGGTCAGTTCAGGGAGACCTGCAGGTTCTCCTTCAGGCCGAATTCACCCAGGCAGAACCAGACAGGTTCTCCAGACACTGCTGGGTTAAAAAACCCACAGTGACCCAGAAAGAAACAATTTAAAGTTTGAACTGGAAAGAAAGAGTCAACCCGGGTGAACTCAGAGTCTAACAGTTCAGCAATCTGAGGTCCAGTTACGGTCTGGTTCTGCATCAACTTTGTTCTTAAGGACGCTGGTTTTTACATGATGAACTTGAACTAAGCACAGCTTGTTTGAATCAAATAATCGAGATATTTATCATTAATAAGAGCTTGGAGGCGAGACCTGTTTGCTTTAAAGAGTGTGCGCAACACACACACACACACACGCACACGCACACGCACACTGACCCTGTCACTTTAATTTAATTAATTACTTTAATTTTAAACTTCACCGGCCTCATGGTGCTTCCAGGCTGACATTAATTAAGAACCGAGTCTTGGAGGTAAAAACTCCCCTCTGACGGCTTCATTAGAAACGTTTTCCAGAGTTCAGCCTCTTTTAACCAGTTCATGTGAGGAAACAGATCAGACTTACTCTCCTCCTGCGTGTCGGACGAGTTGCTGGGGTCGGTGGGCAGCTCCTCGTCGTTGGTGATGTCCAGTGAGGAGAGGTTTCCCAGGCTGGCGGCCGGTGGGGGCGGCATGTGATTGGTCGACTCAGACTGACTGTCGCCTCCTTCCTCCAGGGTCTGAAGCAGAGGGGGGTAAAGGGGGCACACGGCCCAGCGTCATGTGATGGGTGAGAAACGGGATGCAGCTGCGGCTACATTTTTTTTTTATTTCCTTGAGCTTATTTTAGTTTAGGTTAGTTACATGAGCTAAGCCTATTTGATCTTATTTCACACTGTTAGAACATCTTTGTGCCACAATAGAATTGTTTACGCCGTCAGCACAGCTTACTTTACGCTGTTAGCATAGCTTACTTTACGCTGTTAGCTTAGCTTACTTTACGTTGCTAGCATAGCTTACTTTACGCTGTTAGCATAGCTTACTTTACGTTGCTAGCATAGCTTACTTTACGTTGCTAGCATAGCTTACTTTACGCTGTTAGCATAGCTTACTTTACGCTGTTAGCTTAGCTTACTTTACGTTGCTAGCATAGCTTACTTTACGCTGTTAGCATAGCTTATTTTATGCTACGTTGTATCTTATTTTCATTATTACTTCATGTAGTGTGCTAGCATAGTTTGCTACATTATATTAGCACAGCAAATACATCTTGCAAGCATAGCTTATTTTACGATGCATTACTTCAGCACAGCTAACATCAAGTGTGTTAGACATCACCTTACCTGGGTTGAACTTTCTCAGTTTAGTTTTATTTTTCATGTTCTTGATTTATTTATGCTTCTGATTTCTTATTTTACATTATCAGCATATTTAGCTTGGTTTATTTAAACTCAATTATTTAGCAGTAAACTAGCTTGGTACCAAAATTGTGATTCCCAAAAAGCTATAAATTAACAACTTGACATATCACAACATATTTTGCTCTTCGTCCTTAAATTAATTTTGAAAATTAGAAAATATGCAGAAAAAGCAGCAGAATCTGGAAGTGAACACTCATTTCAGAGAACAGAACAAAAAGCATCAAATTTCAAGGACATTAAAATTTAAAATCCTGGATGTGTTAAAAAAGCAACTTTAGAGCTTAAAGAATCTGTTTCGTACGTTCCTCCATTTGCTGCAGTTTATGTTTCAGTTGCAGCTTTTCAGCCGGAGATAAGAGCTGATTGTAAGTGTGAATGCTGCGACCACTTACGAAGGAAGCGGCTGCAGAGACTGAGGCGGTGATGGGGGGGGTGAGGGCCAGCAGCGAGCCGTGGCAGCTGGGCGGGCTGGGCTCCATGGGTTCTGGGCCGGGTCTACTTCCTGAAGAGGACGGCACCTCAATGGGCTGGCAGGCGGCGGAGGGGGGCGGGAAGGCGCCGCTGAGGATGGGGGCGGACGCCGGACTGGTCAGACCGCAGTGGACCGAGACGTGAGGCGGGGAGCTGCCGGCAGACGGCGCCGACACCGTGCTCAGGTCCAACAGGTCCGTCACCGACACAGACTCCTCTCCCGGCCTGAGGAGGCAGGCGGTTAATGTAAAGCAGACAGACAGTAGAAATATTGGTTAGAGTATGCAAACGAAACCCCAGGGGAAGCATTTGCATGTTCACGCTGAAAACTGGTTGTGCTTTTGAGGAACAGATGCAAACAACAGAGGAACTTTAGTTTTATAAAGTCCAGCTGAAAGAAGTTCATCTGAAGCTCGGTCTCTGGTTGGTTTCCATGGAAACACTCACAGCAGGCCGTTGAGGTGTTCGCTGGTGGGAGAGACGTAGTCGTCGTCCTCGCTGGTCAGGCCCAGCTCGGTGCCGTAGCACTGGTGCACGATGTGCCACAGCTCTTTGGGGGACAGAGACTGAAAGCAAACAGAACCGAGACTCAGACTTCACCTCACGATGTTCAACCAGCCGCCTCCTGCTTCACACCGTCAGACCGGACTGTCCTACAACAGCTACGGAAACAAACGGCGACTCTTTACGACGGACTAAAGAAAATTCTGATCGGGTGATTAAAAAACAACTTTAAACAGTTTTTCACAATTCATCCAATAACTAATGTTTCAGGAACTCAGCAGGTAATTAGATCCGCTCCCTCGGGCCTGTGGTTCCGTTTTCACAGCTCCTTCCCAACTGTCATCCACTCGGAGACGGTAACCGTGGCGATGTGGGCGGGAGGCCGTACCTTGTCCAACAGCGCGTTCTGCCACAGGCGGAAAATCATCATGAAGCTGCGCTCCCTGGCGCCGAACGACGTGAAGAAATGCTGAGGCAGGAAACGGGAAGAAAGGCGTGAGAACAGAGAGACAGCTGGACTTCCTGCGCTCGCTTCGTCAGCGTGAGGAGATCCGGCCGAGTCAGCCGATTCCGTCCTGCTGCAGCAGCAGCAGGAACGCTGCGCCCATCGCTGCTGCAGCAGGAGGTGCGGCGGGCGGCGTACCTTCTCGCTGTCGGTGCTGATCTGGATGGCGTTGGGGATCAGCTTGGCCGTCTTCTCCTTCGTCATAGACGTCACGTCTTTCAGCTGGATGGTGATCTGAGAAACAACATCAGCTTCATTCATCATTAAAGAAAAAAACATAAAACCTGCAGGTTAAACTATACAGTCATTAACAGGATGAAAAGTATTCGCTCCCTTGGTTGTTTTATCCTTTTGTTGCTTTTATAAATTTATTTTGATCAACAACGAAAATCCTTCTCATGTCAAAGTGAAAACTGTTTCTACGAATTAATGACAAGTAAAAATATGAAAGGTAAAATAAGAGACGGCGTAAAGATTCGCTCCCTTTCAGCGACTGAACTGAACAGAGGTCCAGACAGACGGCGCTTCTGGTCTCACAAAGAGTGGAAAACAGATCAGCTGAGAGCAGAGAGTCTCCAGCAGCGCTGAAATAATCAACCAGTTCAGAATCAATAAATCAATAACTGGAGTGTAAAAAGGAAAAACAACAGTCGAGATGTAATTAAGCCAAAACTGAGCAATAAATAGAAACACTTTCCATTTAAGACAAAACAATAAATTTCCTATTAAGAATATTTTTCATGCAGTTATTAATGGATAATGGTTATTAATGGTTATCCATTAATAACTAATCTGAAAATGAATCTGGTTCATTTCCAGGAACGCCGCCGCGCGCATCGCCGCCGCCGCGCGCATCGCCGCCGCCGCGCGCATCGCCGCCGCCGCACTCTGCGCTTATGTTCAGCTGATTCTGTTATTCTGGGTTTTGGCTGCAGATTCATCGTTTGCTAAAAAATAATCAAGTTCACAAAATGATGCTGCTGTTGATTTTTAGGCAGCAAAATGTTCTACTGGGTCAAAGGCCCAGTCAGTGGAACCCACCACCGTTCTGATCGGATCAGTAGGAGGTTCTGACAACATGAGTCAGAGGGAAGAAGCGGACCGGACCGGACCGGACGGCTTCTACCAGAACCTCCAGAGGAACATTGAACCGTTTCAACTGGAACCAAGAGGAGCGACGGTACCGGGCCGCTTCACAACTCCTCTGTGTTTACAGCTGCTGAAGGTCCGAGACCGGTTAGAAACCCAGCAGAACATTATGACCACCTCCTCAGTTCACTACCTCCTAAACCACAGATCTGACTTCATACAGGAAAAACTCAAAAAGCAGCTTTAAACTTTAACTTGTGATAAACTGAGGTTCATTTCATAACAGGGGGTTTTACAGTAGCTGCAGTTTATTATAACTGCAGCTCTTCTGCATTACGTGGTGATGAAGACGCAGCCTCATGTCATAATTAGAGGATGATTTACTGCTTTAACAGGCTCTCTGCAGATTTAAGCAACTCAAATTTAAAACTTTCAAAACCTTTTTAAGACATTTCTGAATGGAAATTAAAACCTTTATCTCCACAGAAATGTTCAAATGAAATAATCCTGTCCAGACAAAATGTCAGCCTGTGTTTAACGTATTAAAGGCCGACTTGGTTTTTAAGTTGAGTTCCAGATATTTTCAGACTTTTTAAGGATGCAGACACCTGGTTAAACTAACCCAGTTATAACCGCTTATAACTGTTTATAACTGACTGTGGTGGAAATAAAGACGTCAGCATTTAAACCTTAATAATAAGTAAAACCTCAGATGGTGAAATGAAATCATTTAACCTTCAAACAGCAGAGTTTGACCAGGAAGTAGACGTCTGCAGTGAGGTGTGTGTGCGTGTTTGTAATACCTTATGGGGACCAAAGCCTGGCCCCACAAGGGGAAACCCTGTTTTTGGGTCAGGGGTCAGAGTTAGGGCTAAGGTATGAATTGAGTTTTGGTTGGTTAGGGTTAGGAAAAGGGTAAAGGTCAGGTTTAGGCTGTACAAATGAATGGAACTCAATGGAAAGTCCCCACAAAGATAGCCACGCAAACGTGTGTGTGTGTGTGTGTGTGTGTGTGTGTGTGAGAGACGTACAGTGGTTTCCCAGCGGAAGATGTTGCTGTAGAAGCAGAGCCAGTTCTCTGACAGATAGAGGCGTCCCTGAAGCAGGATGTCCTTCTGCAGAGCGCAGGAGTAGTCTGGTGAAAACAGAGCAGAGAGCAGGTCAGCTGACACACACACACACACACACACCTCTGCAGGAATCACTTCAACTCCAGACGTCGGGCTGACAGTGGCGATTAAACCGTGTAAACACTCCTCCTCCCTCCTGAGGGATGGAGGAGCTCACTGATGTCTCACTGATGATTCAGAGAAGAGCTGAAAGCTTCATAACTAGAATAATCAGGACTGGTGAAGGAATAACTGTAAATCCAACTTGTTTCAGTGTTTTCTGCCCTTTAGACACATCAGCCAATCAGACACTCTTGTGTTTGGTCTCCAGGCAGATTTTGGTCTGACCTTTAAAGCGAACCTCAGCGCAGGTTCAGGTCAGGTTCTGACTGGTGAACGGTGTGGATCCGGAGGATTTCCTGTGAAACTTTCTGACTTTCCAGAGATCTGCAGCTTGTTGTGAAACCAACTCTGTTTAGACGGATCTAAACGGATTCAGTCTGCAGAGACCATCAGACCAGCGTTCTCCTCCAGGTTCTGACTCGGCCAGCATGACGTCAGCAAGTCCAGCTTCTCTGCGTCCATGATGTCAGACACCACCGCTTTGTGGCGTCTCTGCCTGGAAAATGATGCTTTGCTATGTTTGTTGTCTACAACAGTAAAATAACCCAGAGGTTCTTCCTCAGGTCATCAACATTAATCGCTCTCTGTAGCATACGTACATCTTGTTTTCATATTGCTTATATCCAGTAGTGTGCACATCTGATAATGTAGTAGTAAAGCTACTTTTAGCTTCACTATTTTGCTAACCTTAAACACCCTTAATGCACTGAGCTTCCTATAAGCTAATTTTTTCTACAGTAAACAGTTTAAAATCTGCTGACGTCCTGCTGCGTTCTGACTGAAGCCCCACTGCAGTCAATCAGGCTAAATTAGCAAAACTCAACAACTATAAGACAGAAACCAGAACCACAAACCGCCCACAGGGTTAAGACTCCGCCTCACAGAGAACCCCTCACACTCCTCCAGACTAGCGGCAGCAGCAATTAGCAAACACCTGCTGGACCCTTAGCTCAACGTAGAATGGTTGTGAACGGCATCATGGAGGAGCACTGTTGTGATGATGTGCTGAAAGCGGCGTATTGGAAACAGTGGGAGCTTCTTAAAGAGACAGAGTCCAATTTGAAGGCATCAGGTGTGATGCTTTGATGTGAAATCAAATTAAATTTAAGTCATTTTTATACCAACTGAAGGTAACATAGTTAGTTGATTGTGCTATAAAACATCACTACGTGCCTAGAAAACACATGCCGCCCCTTTAAGACGCTGTGTGTGAACAGAGCGCAGCACCGATATCGGCTCCGATTGTTCCACATTTTCCAAACTCATTCCTTCTCTCCGACTGCAGTGTTCCCAACGCTCCGCCCTCCTGAGCTCTGCACCGAGACGAAACGCCAACCTGCTGCTCAGGCAGCGCATGCAGAGAGAACGCACATTTTTAACATCCCATCCTGGTGCAGTGTGGGTTTTTAGCGTCATGGTAACCGCAGCTCTAGTTCTGACCAGTTCTGCTTTGTTCTGAGGCTGATCTAAGTGTGTGTGTGTGTGTGTGTGTGTGTGTGTGTGAGTGAGTGAAACTGTGTGATGGTCGTTAGATGTTCCTCCAGGGCAAAGTGTGAGGGAACCATGTGGCTGACAAACAGCAGCGATTCATTCTTACTTCACTTCTCCTTTCAGCCGAAGCTCTTCTAACTAAATCACCCAAACTCCTCTTCCTCATTTCATTGCCGCCGGGCTGAAGAACCGGGTGTCTGTCTGAACTTTGATCCCAGAAAGACCCGTAAGCGTCCTGAACTCACCCACTATGAGCCGCTCGGAGTCGGGGAGCTTCTTGAAGATTTTTCGGAAGTCCTCATTGCGCTGTTTGTACGTGGGGCTGAGGACCTGGGAGAGGAAGGCAGACATGGCTTCAGAGGCCAGAGGCTTCAGGTGAAGCCAAAGTTCAGCGGCGGCGTTAATGAGTACTCACATTGTACCAGCTCTGCATTTTCTGCAAAGAGAAACAACACAGTCACTAAGCTCTGCAGCCAGATAAGGTCACCACAGAAACTGATTTCACACCAGCACAGACAGTTGCTGGGCTTTAGCAACCTGCAGAGTTTCCACAGCAGGTTGCTGCAGCCTGCTGTGGAAACTCTGCAGGTTGCTGCAGCAGGTTGCTGCAACCCATCAGCTTCAGCTTCCCTGTTTTAAAGCTGCAGATACAAAACCCCTAAAACTGACTGAAGATTCAGAATCTGCAGCAGCTGAGAGGAAGCAGGGAGACAAAGTCATGAGGAAGAGCTGCTCTGCCCCCCGGAGCACCGAGCCAGAGGGATTCTGGGTAAAATAACGCCCCTGATGGACGCTGCTGTCACACTGCTCCAAGCAATAAGTATTCACACCCTGCTGGTATTCGTTTAAATACTATTAACAGTATTTTGTTGTTTCATGCACAAATATTTAAAGACATTTTATTCATTTTTAAATCCTGACCAAAACAATAATCTCACTCCGATTCTTTGAATCTGCGTCTGCTGTCCTAAACATCTCTACAGACTTATTTTTATTTTGTTGGACATCGGCCCTCAGAGAACAGCGTTCTAGTTCTCACTTTATCATCATATGCTAACCATCTTCAGTCAGAGGCGTTTCCAGATTCGTTGCAACACTGACTGCTACTGGAAACACATGGATGATCAGAGTTACGGCAACATTTAGATTCCCTTCAGGGTCCAGCTAGTCGGGCCTTCAGAGCCGTCCTTACCTTGGCGTTACGGCTGAAGTGGCGGGAGGCCAGGGGGTAGGCGGAGGACAGGGAGGAGGCGGAGGGCACGGAGGGCAGAGGGCTGTCGGCGCCGCCCCCCCCTGCCTCACCCTCGCTGGCCTTGCCCCCCCCCAGGACCCTCCGCCGCAGGGAGGGGGAGCTGCCAGGCGTGCTGCGTGGAGAGTTACTGGCCGTGCTGCACACACACACACACACACACACACACACACACACACACACACACACAGATTAGCGGAGTAAAACCAACAAACTGAACTGAAATCCAGTAATTATTCATCAGTAAACTGCAGATGGAGTCTGAGTTCAGTCTTATGAACTCTGATTATTACTGATGGATTCAGTCTCCACTCTTTATGTATAACAGCTTCCCTACAATCATCACAGCGATGCTTCAGCTTCCTGCTGAAGGACAGTCAAACCGTCCAGAGGAAACGCTTCAACCGAAGCAGGAAGCTGCAGGACTGCACAGGCTCTGAAACGCTTCGCTCTGCTGCTGGATCCACACAAACGAAGCCGATTAATTTATCTGCAACCAGAAACAGGCCCAGAGCATCACACGCCCTCTGCTGTCCCCAGCAGTGGGTCTGAACTGATCGTCTGCTCCGTTTCACCAGCAGGAGGAACATCAGAGTCAAACCAACTCCATTTATCTTTTAGATTTCACCACTAATGTGACCTTTGTCACATTAGTGGTGTGAATTTGATACAGGAACTATGAGCAACATGAAGAGGAAACTGGATGTTGCTCAGAACAGAATCATGGTGCTTTTATGTTTCACATCTCTTTAGCAATGATTGGTAGTTTTAAGAGGCATTAGATGGTCTGACGTCTAACTGAGCCGCCAGCTAAACAAAGCTGAAGTCTTTAACGGACTGATCATGAAAAATCCCTCAGAAACATTTTGATTCCCCCGACAGGAAACCGCTAATGTGTCCGAAAGCTTCAACCAGCAGAGGAAGCCGATAATGTACAGAACTAAAAAACAAATTAAAAAAAGCTGCAAGAAGGATCAAAAATGGTTCACCAGTCTGATAGAAAACACCACCAAAAAATATAAAACATGGTCAAAATCTAATAAAAAGCAACAAATATTCCAACTATTCCAGAAACAGACATGTTAGTTACTCCAGAGATCTTCCTCATTATGCAGATTCTACATTTCTCCTGCATTCAGCCAGCTGAGCAGCAGTGCACAGCATAGCCCTGCATTAAACTACAGACAGACATGTTCTTTCCTCTCTGTGGGATGTTAAAGGTAATTTCTATTTCTGTACTAAAACTTCATGAGGGGAATTTTGAGCTGCTTTGAAACCACAACGTTTCCTGTCACATATTACCAGACAACAAACTGTAATTAACAATAATAATAATCATGTTGTAGTGAGACCATTTTCAAGTAATTTATTGATAACATCATCATGCAAAGACCAATAAAGTTTCATTTTGTAAAGAACTTGTAGCTGGAAGATATTTTAAATATACAAAACAACTAAAACCAAAAATAAAATGGATTGTGATGTTTCTGTAAAGAACATCAGAATGGAAATGATTTTAATTCATGATGCTCAGCAGGCAAAACCGTAACTGCTAAAACCTCAGTTCTCCCTCATACTGGAAACCAGTCCATGCTGGTTAAAGATGGAGGCTAACCAGGAAGCAGCCAATCAGATCAACAGGTCAGGACGGTAAACCGGCTTCACTTCTTCTGCCTTCATCACATTAAACCCGTCAATAAATCATCCGTAGAGGCTTCTGCTGCTCGGACTGCAGCTAACAGGTCAGCAGCAGCCTGCAGCCTGCAGCATCAGCAGCACAACAACGGTCCGGGGCCGAGCAGCAGCGCCCATGCGGGGCCGCGTTGTTCGCGCTCCGTGCGGGATGGAGGAGCCCCGCAGCAGCGAGCCGTTCAGTCAAATCTCTGTTTACCGCCACTAACCGGCGCTGCGCTCTAATCTGCAGGATACGGTTCATTTCCCCGGAGATAAGCCGGGCTAGGAGCGCAGAGAGCCGGCTGGCAGCGCAGCGCGGCCCCGCTAAGCAACACTTACTCAAACATGTCATGAGGCGGCAGAGGTCCAGATGAAACCCGACCAGAACCGCCGACCGGCCGGCCGCTGGCTGCCTGTTCCCCCGGTGAGCTCACTCAGAAAGCCCGGGGATCCGGGCAGGGGGCCGGATCACCGACCGCAGCTCGGCCGCCTTTCAGTCGCTCTGCCTCGGATCGGAAAGCGGCGGCGTCCCGCGGGCGGAGCTCCCCGGTACCGGACCGAGCCAACCCACTAGCCCGAACACAAGAGCCGGTAACGGGCTGCCGTCTGTCAGCCGACCCCTAATCCCTCTGCAGCCGAGGAGGAGGAGGAGTAACAGGAGGAGGGGGCAGAGGAAGAAGAGGAGGAGGAGGAAGAGCAGGCCTTGCTGCTCAGATAAGGATGACCAGGCAGAGGAAAACTGAAGGTTTGAGCTGAAGGACAAACTGCAGCCTCACATTCACCACCAGACCGTTCTACATGTAAAACACAGATTATTTAATCTGGCTTCATCTGAGCAGAATATCTGGCCTGACTGGAACAGAGCCCACCCAATCCCTTAACCCCCAACCTGCGTCCATCTCTCTGGATTAGAGTCCAGATGATAATCCAGGCTGGCCTGAGCCAGGCCTGCATGCATGCATGGCTGTCCCTCTGTGTAATCTGCAGACGATGAGGAGCGGTCCGAACCCGAGCCAAAGAGAACAGAGATGAAACGAGCCGACAGCATGGAGAGGAAGTGGGTGAAAGCAGAGGTCTGAAGTTGGTGGTTTCATCAGCTTCCTGTCTGCGTTCACATCAGGTTAAAAACTCTGAGAAACGCTTCAAGAGATGACAGGAAGAAAACAGCTCCAATGAACAAACTGTTGATAAAACAGCAAACCCAACAGAACCAGGACGAGCTGGAGGTCAAGAACCATCCGGAACCAGCAGCCATGATGCTCCTCACCGTCAATGTTTACAGTCAACAGGTTTACACCTGCAGCCTGAAACCCAGACTGTGAACGCAGCTCAGCTCCAGCGTTAACGTCTGGCAGGACCCCAGGTTCCTGCAGAGGAGAACGTCCTCCTGACACAGTTGGAGTCACCTCAGCCCAGTCACTGTGCGTATTGATGCATATGGTAGATTAAAATATGAAGAATTGAAAATGTTGCATTCAGGGTCTTACATTTTTCTCTGGGGATTAATAAAGTATTTCTGAATTTGAACTGAATTTTAGAGAAGGTCTTACAAAATAATGGACTTTAGCTGTGAACTCTGACCCTGAGAATACTTGGGGTTCACTATAATATGAACGTGTAGAAAAGTGGGATTTCTAACTGCTTCCATCCACTTTCCCAAAGGAAGTGACACAGAGGAAGCTGGTGTAGGAAAACTGACTTCTGTGGAAGAGCTGACAGGTTGTGATACTGTGATGAACAAGTTCTCACCCCAGAGACTGACTGGTGTTAGTTTCACAGATTATTGCAGCAGATAATCTCATCTGGTTTGTGGTTTGGCTCTGGCATGTTAATGGAGGATTAAACATCAAGCTAGTGTCATGATTTTTATCTGATTAAAAATTATATGTGCTCTCTTTCCTCTTCCTGTTTCTTCATGTCCGAGTGCCGATAAGGAAAACTGGTTTCCAACGGCAACACACCGACATGAAAGACTCAGAATAATCCACAACCTGGGCAAATTAAAAGAAACGTTTGGAGAGAATAATAAATGTATCAAAGAAAATCTGAAGGAGGTCTGGATTAAATTAAATACACAAATTATTTCAACTAAACTTTAAGCAGAATTTCTTTATTTCTACCTAACATGCAGCAGATTATTCAGCATGGTTAACATGCAGCAGATTATTCAGCATGGTTAACATGCAGCAGATTATTCAGCATGGTTAACATGCAGCAGATTATTCAGCATGGTTAACATGCAGCAGCAGTAAAAGGCAGCAGCTGCTCATGCAGCCCACTTCAGTGATGCACTCTGATCTGATTGGATTCACATGACATCATCAGAACCAGAGCCTGCTCTCATTGGCTGCAGATGATGTCATCACGGTGAGGAATGGTCCCGCCTCCTCAGCAGCTTCTCCCTGTTTGTTTACATTATTCCTGCTGCTTATACATTGGGATTAGAACCCCGGTAATCTGCAGGTTCCATGCAGGTTATGCAGCCAGATTGTTCTGACCGGGTCAGAAACAGGCCAGCTGACATCAGACAGAACCATGAATCTGAAGGTTCTGATCTGTTCCGCCCTACAGATCCAGCCGGTTCTGAAATTCTGACAAAAACGTCCCTAATCCGATTACTGAGGCCCAGTAATCTGGTACTGCCTCTCTGGACCTGAATGTGGATGAGCTGAAGGAGAACTGCAGACCGGTCCGGTCCGGTCCAGTGCCGACTGACTGCTCACTAACCTGCAGCCGTCCACGTCTGAGTCTCTGCTCAGCAGGCTCCTGAGGGACCAGCGGGAGCGCCGGCCGGGGGAGGGGCTTCTGGACCAGGACCGGGGCGGCGGCAGCAGCAGGTCATGTGACGGGCTGTCCTCGCTCCGCCGCTCCACCGAGGGAGACGGGCTGCGGCGCCGCTCACCATCCTCCACCACGATCTGCGGCGTCTCGCCCCATCCCGGCCGCCCGGGCCCTCGCAGCGCCGCTTGGTTCTGGTCCTGCTGCGGTGGGACCGGCCCGGCGGTCTGGGGCTGGGGGGGCGGGACCAGGATTCTGTGTCTGAGGACGGCGGCAAGACGGTGAGGGTGGGGATGGAGACGGGCTCCACTCTGAGCGGGGACGACGAGCTCATCATCGGGTCACTGCTGCGCGGCCACGGCCGGGTCCGACCCAGTCTCCGCCATGATGCTGCTGGCGCCGGACAGAGGGGCTCAGGTCACGACCCCTGTGACGCTGAGGAAAGTTTGGTGGAAGACAGAACAGTTTCAGAACGGCTCCGCAGACGTTCCTTCACTCCAACAGCCGACCAGAACCAGAACCAGCTGCAGCCTCTGGACCTCTGGCCCAAAACGTCCAGCCAGATGGCGCCAGCATCAGAGAGTCAGGCGAGCGTAAGCGCGGTGCAGCGGCGGCTCGCCACCCTGACCCGAGTCTGCCTGAGGAGTGGAGAGAGCAGAGAGCTGATGTTCAGCCTGACGCCGCCGCCGCCGCGCGCTCTGGGTCATGTGACCACACGGTTGATTATTAACTCGTGTTGCAGTACAGATCTGATCAATATGCTTCATTCAACACACAGACCTTCATCTCTGGATGAATCTGATCGTTTTGGTTGCAGCATTAAATCACAGATTCTGCCACTTTAATCCAAGACGTTTTAAAGCATTTAAAGGTTATTTAAACTAAAGACCAGCATGATAACCAGGAAGTTATTATGTTAAGTAAATAAACTGTCAATGTAAGTGAATGTGTTTCTGGTTCTGGTCTGTGACATCAGCACCTTCAGACAGGAAGCACTTTGCCTCATGATGGTGACTGACGAGTTCTACCATCACGGAAAATCCCAGAGTCAAAAAACCAACTGATATGACGAGTTTACAGAAGACAACTGAGAAAAACAACTTTTTCTCAAAAGTCACCATTTTTAATCAACATTGTAACAGATAATAAAGAATTAACTTTTTTTCCTCAGATCTCAGAATATTTTTCCTCAAATATCTGTGATAATATTTTTAATTTTTACATTTTTTCCTCCATTTTCTGTAAAACACAATGAGAATTTTGACATTTTCCCTTTAATTTATGTAAAACAAATTTAGAATTGGCATTTCTTTCCATGAAATTTTTGTAAAAAAAAAAAAAAAAAAAGAATTTTGACATTTTTTTTCAGTGGCACTAATCATCTTCCATACAAATGAGCCAGTGGTGAATATAATATAGTTAGTAACACACTGCTTGAGACATTAGAGAATGTAAAATGTATGAAAGGACATATTTAAAAACTGTGAGGAAACTCCCTTAGTAAGAACTGAAAAGTTGCAGAAAGTTTGTGGTTGTAGCCGCTGTGAGCCGGCGACCAGAACAGAGAGAAGACAGAACCCAACATCAGCAGACAGATCCGGTCCAAACCAAGCCCGGCGCTAACCATGCAGCAGCCCTGCTGCTCCGCTCCATTGTTTGTGCTCAAAGCAGAAACTTCCAGGGAAAAGATCCTGATCCCGTCCAGTGCTATCGGAGCGATCTGTTTGAACAAGAACAATCTGGGCAGCGGCTTGTTTGTCCTCAGTAATCCACCGTAATCTCAGCAGCCGCACAGCCTGATCCTCCAAACAATCTGAGCGATGAAAGACAACATGATGAGCCGACAACTTCCTGGACCGACCAGAACCGAACCGAGCCAAGTGGAGAGAGGAAAGAGGAGCTTTAGAGTCGGACTGATTAAAGGGCTATTCCACTGTTTTCAAACGATCCAGGCCGACAGCTGCAGTTCAACATCTGAAACACCTGGACCAATCAAAGCTCAGCTGAATTATGCCCCCTTTAGTCCAGGTGTGAAAACATGCAAAAAGGACAAATTCAACATGTTTATTTCAGGGTCAAAGGTCACGACAGATGGGCTCCAGCAGGAGAACTGCAGCTGATGAGAGTTCAACCGCAAACTGAAATATGAAGGCATTAATATTTCAAAAGACAATGATTACAGTTATTGATGGGGGAAGTTGGTCATGTGGTATTTGTTTGGTCATGTGACAGACAGCGAAGCAGCAGGATTGAGATGTTAAACTGAAGCAGAGAAACATCAGCTTCAGACTCCCTCCAAAACCCAGAATATCAGGTCAAACACCAAATATATCTTAACATATACTAAAGTATCCAGGTCGTTTTGGCGCTAAAGCAGATGCTAACATCCAGTCTCGCTTCAGCTCTCGGTTCAGCCAATCAGCACAAATGGGGTAAAAATGGCGCTCCTGGATTGGCTGCTTTGCAAATGCCAGCCAATCGGTGATGGTACACGGCATTTCAGCTTCCCATGCTGGGTTTTCTGTCGAACATTTTACAGAAGAAAAACAATAGTAAAAAAGCTATTTGTCCACAAGTAATTTGGGGTCACATTCTGCAGAAAAATCTAGTGGTTTACTGTAGTAAGGGTAAATATCAATTATCGGCGTGAATATTCATATTGTGCCATCCTGTTTTATACTAAATATTTCAGAGAGAAAGTCAGAGTAAAGTTTTCAAACCTGTCCACGGTGTTCTATATGCCAAAAAGATCGATTTACATGAATAATTTAATTTAAAAGCCACAAACTGAATAATTATCCTCTAAATTGTTTCAGTATTTTTGTTTTCATGGTTAACCTCCTTAAACTGCTCTGAACAGAGTGAAATGAGTCTTAAAATCCCCCTATTTTAGCTGTCCACTCCAAGTTGGACTTGCTCCATCCAAGGAGATCTAAAGGTCAGAGCATTGCAGTTTCCACTGTTTGGTTTTCACACTGAGCAACATTTAAACTGCATTTCAGAAACATCTGAGCAGCGTAACGTGACCCAGTTCGGATTAGACCGGACTACGTGTTTCAGATTTTAAACTAAAGGTGATGTAAATATGTGAAACAGCCCTTTATTCGCTTCAGCGCCGGATCTGAGAAACTTTACGCCCAAACTTGGAGCTCCTACCTCCCATTGGAAGAGTTTCCTGCGGTTCTGCTGTCTTGTTCGGCCTCGAAAACGAGCCGGGCCACGGTTCGGGAGCCGATGCTGAAATCCACTTTCTCACAGGAACACATCAACATTCTCAGACGAGAAACGGAGCAGGAGGAGCAGCAGCAGCAGCAGCAGCAGCAGCGGGAGGCGAGAGTGGAGGAGGAGGCATCTACCGGCCGCAGCTAACGGCTCCTAGCCGGCTAACGGCTGCTCCCCGCGGACCCCCAGAGGCCCGAAAACCGATCACCAGCAGGGTTCAACCTCCAGCAGACACAACACCGTCCCAACGCCGTCCATCTCCAGTCTGTTAGAGTCACTTTTATCAGATTAATTGTAGGTTAAATATCGAAGTACGCTTGGCAAGAGAGGCGAACCGTCTCGGATTAAAGAGCCGAACAAAAGCGGTTTTTGTCGGAAAGTGAAAAGAACGAAGTGAGTTAACCGGCAGACTGAGTCAAAAGACAGGGGAGGACACCGAACCCCTCCGGAGCGACATAAATATAACCGGGCAAACTGTAGAAATTATTACATCTACAATTATGTTTTGTATTGAACGATTTAACATGTCATAGATAAAAAGTCTAAATACTTCCTTAAAATGGTGATACGTTTTAAGTTAAACACGCCAAACCCCCCCGCCTGAAAACTTTTTGGTATATTCCGGGAGAAATAACTGTACCAAAGATGTGGCGAGAGGAAGGAGTGTTTACACCACACAAAGCACAGCGAACAGATTAAAATAAGCGATTAATCAACTTTAATCTACAATTTAAATAAAGAACCATTCAGTTGGTCCGATGCAGAGGCAGTTTTAATAATAAAACCACACTTCGCCTAAATAACGGTCTTTTTTGTACGTCCACAAGAAAACCACAATGACAGATTCAGATACGAAACGGAAAACAGCAAATACAGAAAAAATCCCACAACTTTCTGAACTTTAAAGTTCATTTAAAGGGAGGAACAATACAAGCTTTAAGAATTCACAGTGTCAAAGCGACATCTGGTGTCCGATCAGTGTCTGTGCATCCATTTTTTAACCTGAACTCTGTTTTACGTGTTTAATGAAGACATATTCAGAACAAACTCTCTGAAATGATTAGTAATAAAGGGGTCGGTACTTGGGATTGGGTGTGTAAAGCACAGTGAAGTCCCACCTGCTTCCTGTAGCGGCATCACTTCATCTGATCCCACAGAGTCCCACCAGAAGGAGATCAGATGTCTTCAACAGAAACAACAGCCAGAGGAGCGGATGGCAGGTCACCTTGACTGCAGCTGAAAATAAAAACAACGTAAAGAAGGAAACATGCTAAGATGCAAACATGTAATACTCTGAGTGGAGAGGTTTTCACTTTTCATCAGCTTGTCTTATTATTTTAAATCTCTGAATGGCTTCAGAAAGAGTTTGGTTCATTTATTGGATTATCTCAAACTCATTTCACCATATTTACTAATCATATTGTTGGACAGATGGATATCAGAGCCTCAGATTCAGGAGGAGCTGCATTGTTTGTTTCGTCCCTCATTATGGAAAAACAAAGCAATTTACTTTTATACATGTTTGGGTTCAGAGCAAAACATTTTTAAATAGTTTAAGTTGGAATTTCTTTATGGAAGATCAATATCAATTATGAAAGTCTTCTGGTAAATGTCATAATGTAAACAAAAGAAATCTGAAGGATATTTCCCATAATATCTGACTCAACATCTTTTGTACACTGAAACATTTTGTCACTTGGTGAACCACGCTGATCTGAAATACAGAAAAGAATAAATATTCTCACAGTCACAAAGATGAAAAATAAAAAGGAACTTATTAAAATTCAAAGATAGAAGCCAATTAATATATTAAAAAAGTTTTTGGTTAACACCAGGTTAAAAGTGCAGATGATAATTATTTGAGATGAATACTTATTCCATCCAGCAACGTTATAAAGATTGCATTATGTGCTTGATTGCATATGATCAATGCATATGAAAATACATGATGTGTATTGATGATTATGCTGATGGCTGTAGACACAATGTAATGTTTGCTGACAGCCTGCTGTTTTTATGACTTTTATCTTTGTGTTTTTATTATGTAAATCATTTTTGAACTGCCTTGTTGCTGAACTGTACAAATAAACCTGACAGATTGAAAACTCACTTTGTGAATTATTAAATAATTTATGAAACAGCTCTGCAGTAGATTTGTTGTCACTTTAACCTGATTTTTTTAAATCCCAGAAACAGAAGAAATATAAAAATATCATCATATTTATTACAATATTTTATGTGTCTTTTATATCTTTTATGACTATATCAACTGTTTCAAACACAGAACTCCTAAGATATTTACAGAGTTTCATTGTTCTGCATTTAAACCCAGATTAGAGGAAACGTTTTCCGGCTCTAACCTGACTCTCCATCAGAGCAGCTCTAAGCGCTGCAGTTGCTGCATAAAGAATAAAAGAGCGTTTTTACCTTCCCGTTTCAGAGCATCACAGTGACTCTGCAGTTTCCAGACGTCCCATGTTGCGTCCCTCAGCCTCCAGTTTGTCACCTCCTGCAGTGGTCAGCTCACATGCTGCAGCCTGTGCAGCGAACAGCTTGTGTCCGGCTGGCTGGGAGACGCTCAGCCTGCAGCAGCTGAACTGACGGCTGGAAACTCGATCTGAGCTAAAAATAAAAGAAACGCCAGCAGCAGCAGCAGAGAGAGAGAGAAGCTGGCTCTCCCTGTTCTGGTCAGGGTACAGATGCATGCAGGGTTTATCATATGTCAACATTTCCTTGAAGCCCCCCCCCCTCTGCTGCTTCGCTGTTTATGCTGCTGCTCTGTCTGATTTCTGTTCTTGTTTGAGGACGAAGGGGCAGGGACACTTCACTGCAGAAAAACTCCCAGATGACCACATGGTGTTCAGTCTGACCCAGCGGGGTCAGAGGTCATTCATCACGCCAGCGGCAGGGCCAAGTCAGGCCTTCAGCCAGCATCTGCTTTATGAGCCTGGACTCCAGATGGACCGGGCCGCTGCCTGGTACCAGCTCACACAGATTCACTCAAATCTGTGGATTATGTCTCAATTATGGTAAAAAAGAAATAAATAAAAAATGAAGCATGTTCTATAGAGGAGATCTGATGTCAATAGCATAATTTGAAGCTTAGAGAAACATTTTTTTCCTTCCAGAAGTTGTAGATCCAGCTTCATTGTCTGTCTTCACATTTCCCCGTCTGGAGAAGCCGTGCAGCACGTCGCTGCTCCCTCTGCAGTCTACAGTCTGGATGTTAAAACCTGCTTTGCTGCACTTTTTGTTAGCAAGTCAGTAAAATCTGATGCCATAAATCATGATGTCTTTTAGCAAAGAGTTGAGTTCTGGTTCTATCAGATAAAGCAAACAGCTGGAAACTTTCCACAGACGTTTCATCCTCAGTCATGGATGCTTCAGATGTTTGTATTTTATATGTGAAGTTATTTTTGTGGTGAAAACATGTGAGAAACAACAGCTGAGTAAAAACAGCGCCTCCTACAGTCACAAGAATCAGAGGTCTGTTGACAAAAACTGGTTCAGTTTTCAGTTTTATTTACTATAAATGCTATTTTTATTACTTTTAATATCAAAAGCAAATTATTTGTTTCTGACCATCAAACAGAAAATGTTTGTATTTCAGAACAAAAATCAAATAAAGAATTTTTCTTTGTTTTCTGATGAAAACATCAAAGATTCAAATCTGTAAAAATACAAAATAAATGGAGCATTTTTATAGCAACAACAAATCAAACTGCTGACAGAAGAGTGTTTGTCCTGCTGGGACGTCCCTGATCCAAACCCTGAGTCCCGTCCAGCTTGAGCCGTGACCTCTGACCTGTAGGACATGATCTGTATTTACAGACAACATGAAACCCTCCTGCTGCACGTGACAATATTTACTTTCACCTCAGGGTTTGCTTGCTCTTCACATATTTGTTTAACAAAACACAGCGAGGTGATTTTAGATGAAGGACATCAGAGAAGAAGAAGAAACAGATTTTAAACTCAAATGATCTTTTTCCTGAAGGAAACCCTCCAAAGCGTCCCAGTGTAACTCGGCGTGGACGGTCACGTTGCTACGGAGAACGTCTCATCATCTCAGGTTTCTGCTGCCTCCCAACACGCCCAGCGCTGGATTCTCACTCTAAATTTAGCCGCCTTAAAGTCAGATGAGACAGCAGAGGGACAGCTTACCGTAAAACCTCAGAGGCTCTGAATGTCTGATGATTCATATCTGAAGTTCTGATGGATTAGAGTGGAGCGGTCCTGCAGGAGAAGCATGGTGCCGGTCCGGAGTCCAGAGTAACTCCAGTCTGCAGGAACTTTCCTGGATCTGGGAATGTCTGGCCTTTTCTGCAGCAGCTGTTTGAATATTTCCCCTGCAGAACGATGAGCTGCTGGACGTTTTTAGTCGCCTTCAGTCTTCTTGGTGAGTCCAGCATGAAAATGCTCTGAGCTTTCAACCGGAACCAGCCAGAAGGGGCACGAATCGGGTTCATTCTGGTTGAAGCAGCTTAAAGAACCACAAAATGAGAAATCACTGAAACCAAGTCAGCTTAAAACCAAAGGAAATAAAAGATAAGAAAAATAGATTTTTACATTCAGCTCAGTTCAAAACTCCTTTATTTATCCTGCAGGTGAATCAATTAAATGTTTTTGTGACTCAGATCCTCCAAACACCTTCAAACAGTCGAGTCCAGTAGCAGTCAGTCTCGCAGCGTGTCTGAAGAGGCCTCTGACTGAAGACTGTTGCTAACAGCTCAATATCTGATATTCCACAGTAACAAGTCCTGGATGACATCATCAGTTGCTAGAAAGCTGTGCTAATCCACCTCTTTTGCTTTTGCTGCTCCTCTTTAAATCTGTCAGGCTGTTCGGTTGGAGAGACGTTGACCTTTGAACTCTTTCCGTCTCTTCTCTGCATCCATGAAGCTCTGGGATTTGGGGTCAAAGTTCAGATGTTATTTGAGCTTCTGAGATGCTAATCACCTGCTCTGTTGGAAAAACAATATCTTGTTGCCACGGTTACACAATATAGCAACTGGAAATCATCCCAGCTGGCCAGCATCCAGAACCAGAGGGAGAAACTGTCCAAACGGAAACGATGCGTCCAGAGAAAAGATGAACTAAAGAACAGAAGAAGAAGAAATCAGAACTAACAGAACGGCTCAGACATCTGCAGCTCAAATTGTTACCTTAAAACTTAAATCCTGATTTGGTCTCTGATCAGATTCCATGTCTGAACTCATGTACGGCAACAAAACATACAAAAATCATTGAATTGATGGAAGACAAAGTTCCTCAGAGGAAGAGATTTCTATATTTCTCCCTTTAAAGACAAAAACCATAAAACTAACAGGATCACATTTCTGGTTTCATTTCTTTAACATCTGATCTCCAGACTGACTGATAATGTTTGTTGTTGTCTAACTGGTCGGCTCTCCGGTGAAGTGCCTTGGTGCCATGCAGGCTGTGCGGAGGTGGACTCCATGACCGAAGCCGTGGCCGGAGAAGGATTCCTGCTCGGCTGCATTTCCTGTAAGAAGAGGGAGGAAGTGTCGGCCCGAGCCACGGTGGACTGGCACTTCAAACGGCCCGAGGACCACGAGTTCACACATGTGAGTCAGAACCATCAGGAAATCAGCAACTGCTTAAAACAAACAAACAAGGTCACGAAATCAGAAACTGCTTTCAAAAAAAAGGTAATTAGCAGCCTGCGTGTCTGGGGGAGGCGGCGGCAGGAGAGCCTGATCAGCCAATCAGAGCAGAGATAACATGATCATGTATTTCTATGTCTTTTTTTCTAGCCATAATATCCTGTTTCTCAAAACAAATCCATTCAACGGATAAAACAACAATTTCAAATTGAAACTTTAGCAGATTATTTAATTATTTCACAAGTCATAATTCAATTTTTATCTAAAAATAAATTACTTTAGATATTAATGTGCTACTGTTCAAACCTAAATAAAATATACCCAGATAGTACACGATGTTAAATCAACGTTGAAAAATAGTTAGAATCGTTGATTTTTGGTTGAAGTCGACAAATGATGGTGGATCAACCATCAAACAACCATCCAATCAAACCGTTGAAACTGTCATTGAATAAATGTTGTTTTGTGGTTGAAATCTAATAAATGAAATGTCAACGTCGAATCCAGTGTGTTTCAGCACTGGTCCTCCAGGCCCTACAAGTTTTAGGCATTTCCCTAATTCAACACACATGATATTAATTGACGTCTGATTAACGGGGTTTTGCTGAACTGAAAAAACGCAGGTCAGTTTGATTGAGGACAAGGTTTGGGGAAGATCTACCCAGATGGCACACGATGTTAATTTAATGTTGAATTATGACCACAAAGGATGCATGTATGGTTGAAGTCAAAAACTGACAGTAGATCAACCATAAAACAATCATCCTATTCTAACTGTCAATGAATCAGTGTTTTGTGGTTGAAATCTAATGAATGAAATGCCGATGTCTGATCAACGTCTGATCAATGTTGAATCAATGTCAGATGTATTGCCGCACCCCTTCTTCCCCTCCTCTCCTCCTCATCAGAGCTCTGGGTCAGAGCATTTTATTACTGAGGTGGGAGTTCTCACATTTTTAATAACACTGTAGAGGATAGTGAGTGGTGATTCCTTTCTGTACATTTTTTTACTTGTTAATAAAAATTCTTACTGACTGTTTGTGATATATTGACATGAAAACATCTACAACTTACTCCAAGGAGTGAAGCGGTCCACCCCCACCATTTACATGAGTGGGATGTCCCAAACGCACAGCTGCTTTACTGTTGGCTTGTTTGCAAAAAGATGTTAATTCAATGTTTAATTATGATCACAAAGGTTGAATTTATGGTTGAAGTCAACGACAGAAGCTGGATCAACCATCAAACAACCATTCAATTCTAGCCAATTAACATCCATTGATTGAAATGCCAACATCTTTTTCAGCACCGGTCCACCGGGCCCTGCAAGTTTTAGGCATTTCCCTAATTCAGCACACATGATTTTAATTGACATCTGATTAACAAGGTTTTGCTGAACTGAAAACACGCAGGTCAGTTTGCCTTGAGGATAAGGTTTGGGGAAGAACTAGTAATCAAAGTGTTCAGGTGTTTTTTGCACCCCTCCCCACCGCCTGCCATTCAAACGCCCAACCCCCTTCCCTCTACCGCCAAGGTCACACACACACACACACACA
>NW_006800359.1:474214-489196 GCF_000485575.1 Poecilia formosa
AGGGGGGGTGAGGACCAGGGTTGAGAAACACTGATCTTGCAGATTATTTCACAAGTCATAACAATTCAATTTTTATCTAAAAATAAATTACTTTAGATATTAATGTGCTACTGTTCAAACCTAAATAAAATATAGTTTATTTTAGCAATTATATAATTAAAAATTAGGGAAATCACATGTAAGTTACTTTAATTTATACTTTTTCTAATTTTTATGGCTTGATTGGTTTTCTGGTAATGTGTGGGATTTGCTTATCAGCAGAAAATATTTTCAATGAAGATAAGTAAATAATAAATTCAATTGGGTTCAATTCAAAAGCTGACCTGATTCATCCCAGATCTTCCACTATGAACACCCCAACGCAAACGTCCTCCATGAAGACTTCAGCGACCGGCTGCAGTGGCAGGGAACGCTGAACGACGACGTCCAGATCGGCGCCGTTTACGTCCAGAACGTCACCTTCAACGACAGCGGGACGTACCGCTGCACCTTCCGCCGCACCCTCTTCCTGCCGCTGCAGCCCGAGAACGTGGTGGTGGAGAAGGAGGTGGAGCTCACCGTGGTGGCCGCAGGTGAGAGGCGCTGGGGGCGGGACCAGCCCAGACCGGTCCAGCTTTCTGACACGTGATTGGCTGGTTTCCTGCAGCCAACCGGGAGCTGACAGCGGTGATCTCTGAGATCGTGATGTACGTCCTGATCGTGGTGCTGCAGCTGTGGCTCATCCTGGTCATGGTCTACTGCTACAAGAAGATCTGGGACGAACACGAAGCGAGAGAGGCGAAGAAAGCGCTGGAAGCGGAGGGATCGTGAGTCTCCACTTCCTGTTTCTCTGTTTCCTGTCTGCTGATTCTCACAGTCTCTTCTGATTTTTCCAGACTGCTGGAGTCCAAGGATCCCTGTGACGGCGTGCAGGCGGAGTAACGCCAGAGCAGATTCAGCACGCTCCGCTGGAGCTGCAGCCTGAAACGTTCATAACGAATATGCTTTTACATGTTTGTTGAATCTGAGGTGATTGACAGCGCTAAGCCCCGCCTCCTGGCTCTGATTGGTTGTTTTCGGAGCATTTCTTCAGACAGCAGATCAATCTTTTCACAGATTGTTTCTCTCACAACAAAGTGTAATGATGACAGGTTTGATAAATATGTTAAAAAACCCACATTTTTCATAAAAGTTACTCATGTCAGTTTTAAGAAGTGAATTAACATCCAGCCAGACGGATTGCAGATTTATTCTGGATCCTTCAGGGGTTCATCGTCTCTGAAAGGCTTTGAATGATCATGAGGTTTATTCCTGATGGAAACGTCTGACCTGAACCACCAGAACCTCTCAGGTGGTTCTGACAGCTTTATCACTTCAGCTTAAACTGAGACAACATGAAGGACTCTGATGTCACATCCTGTCTGTCACCATGGGAAACCGCCTGATTCGCCAAGCAGAAAAAATATTTCCTTTCTTCTTCTTGTCCGTCTGTCGATCATTTCTATGTTTTCTTATTTCTAGGGATGAACTGATGTGAAAACTTGGACCGATATTAGTATCTGATATTACTACAGATAACCGATATTTATCAGTATTATATATTTCCAGGTGTTAGTTCATCACTGCATGTCTTCCTGTCTCTTCTCTGTTGGATTTTGATTTTATTTTGATCATTTTCTCCCATCTTGTGTTTAATTTATTTAATTGATCCTGATCTGTTTTGATTTCAGTTGTTTATTTATTCATTTCTGTTGCATCCAGTGATCATGATCCCATAGCTTTATGTTCCCCACTTTCACTTTGTCAGATCCTCCTGTTTTCTTCTTGCTCGTTTTTGTTCCGTTTCTTCCATTAAATTTTCATTTTCATCATTTTTCCTCCATACAGTTGATTTTAAATTCATGGTAATAGAAAATGAGCACATGTCCATTGATTTATACTCTAAAGTTCACTGTGGTGCAGCTACATCAGACTAAAACTTGGTTAAAAACAGGAAGTGTTTTTAAATGAAGTCTAACATAGATCCAGTTTTTATAGCTGAGAATAGACAATTTAAAAAAGATTAACCTTTCATCTAGTAAAGCAAACATACATGATAAACTCTTTAATTTATGTTTTAACATCTTTTTCCTACAAAGAAAAATAAAATAATTCATGCTTAGTTTATTGTTGATCAGCTAAGAAAATGCACATCATTTTTAGTGATTTAATTAAAAACATTTTTTTGATTTCATAATTTTGGCCCACTCCTCAGTCATGATGCTGCCACCGCCGTGCCTCAGCAGAACAACTGAACCTCATGAATCAGGTTTTTATTTAACATTTGTTAGAAATGTTTGATTTCTGTTGAATTTGATCCACTGCAGTTTTTGTCTTTCCCTTTCCAAGAACCAAACCTTCCTCTAGTGCTCAAATGGATCTTCATCAGTGGTTCTCAGGGCTTTCTGGAGGTCAATCCAAGGTCATCTTTGGAGAAGAAATGTTCAGAAAACCTGGAGATTTTTAAGTTTGTCTCCATGGAAGGAAAAACTACAGAACCGAGAACTGGACCAGAACTTTACCAGAATCATCTGGCACCATGAAAGGAGACTTGCTGAACAAATTTATGCTCACATCAGTGAGTTAAAAAGAAGAAGCCGAGTTCCATGCAGACTCTTGAATATCTTCAGCCGACACACAGCCAGAGGACGTTTGGAGGTGGATCTGCTGTAACCGAATCTCTGCTCCGCTGCAGGTTTTCAGCCTGAAAGCAGCTTTGTTCTCTGGCTGCAGGTCAGCATCACACTGACCCAGTAAGACCAGTAAGAGACAAACAGAACCACTGCATGTGATAGAACCTTAGCTTTCTGATCCAGACTCACACAGATCCAACAGAACCGACCGGTCGGACCCGTGGTTCTTCTCCTGAGCAGCTGGAGGAGCATCTGCAGGGATCCGTTAACCTTTCCCTGCGACCTCCCATTTCATTAGACGTGTTGACGTGCGGTCTCTACGTGGAGCGTGACCTCGACGGGCGGCAGGGTTCGGAGTGGCTTCCTGCTGCAGAGCTGGAAATGTTCCTGAAGCCCAGCTGAACCAGGTAGGTCCAAACGAGGCTTTAAGCTGGATCTTATCATCCTTCAGACCAGACAAACTGGCTCTGAAAAGGTCGGCCAAGAAAGATCCGGGATTAAAATCTGAAGTTTGTTGGCTAGAAAAAAGTCCTGTGAGGTCTGATTAGTGTTAAATATTCTTCATTATGAGGATTTTTAAAGATAAAAAGATGTATTTTGCTGACATAAAAGCTAAATGTATCATCAGAGTCACATTAAAGATTAATTATTACTTAGGAGTTGAGTTTATTCTCATGCAGGCTTTTCTTAATTCACATGATCAGATTTATCCTCCAGTGCAACCCAAATACTTTTGGAAATGTTTAAAATGCTTTAAATATTTGAAATTCCTGCATATTATAATTTTTTGTACTTTTTCATAAGTTTTCTTTAGCAAAAGAAAACTTATGACAAACTTATCAGCATTTTACTTTTATAGAAATGAAAACGATAAGCTTAGTGTTTCTGTTATATTTTGCTATTTATGTGCAAATAAAACCAAAAATAATTCTAGAATAACAGAATCAGAATATACTTTATTGATTTTCAAGGGAAAATTATTTGTCAAGCTACTCCATCCAAAATGTTAAACTTTAGCTAATATAAATATAACATTTATAAAATGTATTTATATATAAATGTATATGCATAATTTAAGTATGAACTATATATAAAATAAAAATAAGCATATAAACAGCTTCAGTAGGTTTTTTCCTCTGGTTGCAGTGCACCGAGTGGCCAGCAGAGGGCAGTGATGCTCCGCTTCAACAGCACCGAGCTGCAGTCTCTCCTGCTCTCCGTCCTGCAGCACTGCCTCAACAGCAGCGGCCTCCAGCCGCCCGGGAACCACACTACCCATGATGCTTTGCAGCAGGCGGCGGCCTCCGCCAGGGGTCGCCCTCAGCCTGAGGAGCTGATGTTCATCCTGCTGGTGGTCGGCCTCTTCAGCTTCTTCACCTTCGGCATCATGCTGAGCTACATCCGCTCCAAGAAGCTGGAGGGCTCCCAGGACCCGTACCACCAGTACATCGCCCACGACTGGAGCGCCGTGGTGGGGCCGCCCAGGGCCGTAGCCGAGGCCCTGCAGCGGGGGGCCCAGGACCCGGTGGTCCTCTGCAACCCTGTGGCTCTGCAGCCGCTGCCGGAATAAACCGACAATTCTCCAGACCTGGAGGATCATCTGAGGATGATCTGCTAACACTGCCACCCTGCTACAGTAAAACAGCCCCTCAGCATGATGGTGCCACCACCATGCATGGCACTGTATGTCACAAAGTGAGATATCCAGAAGATTTTAAATAAATAATCTTTAATGTTTCACAGTAACCAAACATTAGTGTTTGCTCTGTTTTTTTCCATCTTCTCACCTCATTCGCTACGTTTACAAGTGCCACCCAAATTATGAGTGAACTTTTAAAAAGCTGGAAAAAAAAGAAGTGAATTCTGCATGTTTATATCTACTGGTTTGGAGCGAATCAACCAGGCTACGAACAGGAACAGGACATAGAGGAAAACCACACTGAAGATTTGGACGCTTCCTGAGCTTCTGCCGAGTTTCTCCTGGGTTTTGTACCTGTGGTAAGGCACAGACCAGGTTCTCTCCATGTTATTCAGAGAAAACTGGTTTGTGTTAGTTAGCAACATCTACTTCCTGTTTGCTACAGCCAAGCGTAACGCAGACATGTGACGAAGTTACGTGTTCGTACCCTGGTTGATTCTCTCTAAACCAGCAGGTGGAAACACGGTAATTCACTTTTTCTTTTTTGCCACTGTTTAAAAGTTTGCACTAAATTTGGAAACGAAGCTGATGATGACCCAATGCTCGGTACCAGAGAGTCCTTCAGTCTGTGTGCAAAGGAGCATTAGAACGGATCATTTTAATGATCATCACATTAAATTCAATAAGAGCTTTCCATACAGGAACAATACAAACATCCTGGGTTGATGATAAAAATTATTCTTTGTTTTCCCTCTTGTGTTTTAGTTTAATTTACCTTCTAAAGGTGAGTAAAGCAGCGGCTGGTTGGAGATTTTGCCCGTTGCTATGCAGGGTTAGTATCCGAGCAGACTCTGCATCCAGGACACCAGCCCTCGCCTCTTAGCTGGAGTCCTGCCTGCAGAGTTGGCTCTCTTCTTCTCCTCCTTCCTCCGCTCCCTCTCTTCCTTCCGGACCTGCAGAAGCTCCGCCCTCCGTTGCTCGGCAACCCTCTGGGCCCGCGCCGCCTCCCGGGCCAGGCTGAAGTGGACCATCTGCATGCCCAGCATGGGGACGATCAGGTTGTAGTCGTCCACCATCTTGTTGAGCTTCGCCAGCTCCTCCTCCACGGCGCCGCAGAGCCGCTCCCAGTGGCGACGCTCCGCCGGGGTCATGGGGTCGCCGAGCCGCGCCCGGCCCTCCAGCAGCCGGCTCCGGACCCGGGCGGCGCCCTCCCGGATGTCACGCTGCGTCACCACCCAGGGCGGCTGGTAGCCGTTGTCGATCAGGATGCGGTTGAGGTTGTGGGTCATGGGGTCGGCGTACGGGTTGTGCTGGAACTTGTTGAGCGGCTTCCCGGCGCCGCTCAGGTTCCGGAAGTCTCCGCGGGCCATGGACTCCTGGATCAGGTCCTCCACCAGCCGCTCTACCGCCTGCGTGATCTTGATCTTGTGGCTGCGCTGACGGGCGTCCCGCTCTGCCAGCGCCCCGTCCGCCGCCGCCGCGCGCTCGTGCTCCCTCTGGCGGTAGCTGAGGACCTGCTCGGCGGCCCGGTCCACACGGACCTGCCGGTACTGCCGCTCCCGCTGGCTGGGGGTGCCCGAGCCCACGCCCTCGTAGCTCAGGTAATGTCGGTGCTGCAGAGCGGCTCCTCGGGTCTTGTCCTCGTCGTCGTCATCCGTCGCTCCGTCTGGCTGTCGGGTTTTACTCTGATGGGCCAGGACGGCCCGGTACGCCTCCTCGACCCGAGCGAACAGCCCGGCGTCGGCGGTGGGCTCGCCGCAGTCTGGGTGGTAGAGCTTGGCGAGGCGCAGGTAGGCGGCCCTCACCTCCGCGGGGCTGCTGCGGCCCTCGGCGGGCAGCTGCAGCACCCTGTAGCTCTCCTGGAGGCTGCGGCTGATCTGACCGTCCGAGCTAAACCACCTGGACGCTCCGGACCGCCGGGAGGACAGGAGGGGGCGGCGGCCATGATGGAAACCCCGGCGCCACGGCAACAGCAGGAGACTGCTGGTCATCTCTGGGACCGTCTGCAGATCTTAAAGAAAACATTCAGAATCAGGAAAATTAATCTGCATCAAAACATTTCTCTGGTATTTCCTGCTTCAAAAGAAACTGTAGGACATTCTAAGTGGGCGGAGCCAAGAGGCACTGAGGGGCGTGGCCAAGACGTGGTGCGCCTAGGAGGTCCAAACGTTTGGTCAAAACGAGGGAAATCGTTGTTGCCAACTTAACTCTTCTGCTAAATTTAGCAACTTTTCAGGTCCTTAATCTACTTTTTGCAAAAACCCATCTCGCAACAAATTTAGAGACTTTTTCTTTTCTGTAAAGCAACCAGCAACAAAGTGACGTTTTTCAAAAAGGCAACTACAAAAAACCTAGCAGCTTTTCTCAAAAACAACCTTCAACAATTGTAGCAACTAGCAACAAATTGACTTTTTTCAAAAAAAAGCAACTAGTAATAAACTTAGCAACCGTTTTTCTCAAGAAAGCAACTAGTGACAAATGTAGCAACTTTTTTCTCTGTTATTAGAGACTTTGGCAACGTGTGAAGCTCCAGCTGCTCTGCAGAAACCGACCCGAGTAAGTCTGCTGCCTTCAGCTCTTCCTCAGCTGCAGTCAGTCTCTGTCGTCCATTCACTCACTATTCCACCTCCTGACTCGCCAGCAGGGGGCGTGTGTTTGAGTCAGGTGGTTTTATACCTGAACTCGGACTGAGTGACGTCGACCAACCTGGACGCCTGGTTAATGGGACAACAAATTTAACTACAGTAGCCACTGTTTGACCCACAGAGGGCAGCACTGAGACAGTTTCAGGCTATAATATTGCAAAATTAAATACATTTCCACAAAAATATCACATTTTGCACAGACATATAAAGATACCAGCCTTAAGAACCAATTTAGACAGCTTATCAGCAAAAATAATAACTTGATTTGGGTTTTATTTGATTGGTGCCTTTGAATGATCATTTATCTCCAAGGTAGAAGGAGTGACAATGGATTAAAAAAGTCTGATTTTGGATCACCTTCTGAAGTCAAGGGTCAGGTAAAGGGCAGCAAACATCTCTGCAGACCCCACACATCCTGGATATGAACTGTTTAGACTTATTGATGCCTTCAGAGCATCTGAACCAGTAAAAGTTAAATTATTGCTTGTGTGCAAACCTGCTGGACCTGAGCGGAGAAACAACCAGTTTTTACAAACTGCCAAGAATGATGGCAGGAGCTTCTTGACCAACCAAATATTACTGGGTGTTTACGGATATACTTCAGCCTAACTTGATTTTATGTGATTTAAAAAAGACACCATCAATAAATCCACGTTTTTCCCTAAACTTTCTTTCATGATCCTTAGTTCTGTTTTCTACTAATGCAAAATCATCTCAGATAAACCATAAAAAGGCCCAAAATAATCTGACATTGATGCTAATGACTAATGTGTGATAACCTCGCTGGGTGACACAAGTCCAACTGTTTCTGATTTATTACCACAGATTTAATTGCGTCCAGAACAATAAAGAGTGTACTGGCCCTTTAAGTTCAAGCAGACACCAACTTCAGCCTGAATAACACCTGCAGGCATTTCTCTTCATAACACCTGTTCAAAGCGCCAACTGTCTCCTGAAGTTTCTTGAAGCAGCTCTAGACATCAAACCAACTCTGTGGAGATTCTTCTGATGTCACGCTGAGCAGCCGGTTCAATAACAGCCTCAGTGTTTGGCTAAAATAGTCAAACTAACGGCGGATTTACAGAGAAAAACACCGAGAAACGTGACAGGAAGCTGCGGCCCAGACCTGCTCTCAGTCCGGTCAGGAAGCCGCGTCCAGGCTCCGGGAGCCACAGGATCTCCAACCGCTGGAAGTCAGCTCACCTGAGAGTCCGCTGTGTTGTTATGTAGCTTCTTCTTCTTCCTGCGCCTCTCCGCCGCTGAGACTTCCCACCGCCCCCTGCCGTCAGGTCAGGGAATTACAGCCACACATGGAAACGCTGCGACATGCATTTCAAAAAATGGCAAATTAACTTACAGTTTCTAGTCTAATTTGATAATAAACAAGTATTATGAGCAACTAATTTTCTGGTGTAACATCTTTCACTTTATACTGTTTATTTTAGATGGTATTTTTTAGAAATAGAAAATAATTTGTCAAAGCTATTTATTCTTTGATTTTATTACTTTGAATTTTCCTTGCATTTGTTTTTAGTTTACTTTAAATTTAGGGATTTTAAAAGGTTTATTTCTAGGTTAATTGTTTATATATTTAGTCACTGAATTAAATATTTAGTTTGGAACTCAGACATTTATCAATGTTGGAATAACATGGTGAAAATATGACTTTCAAAAATGAACCCATATTTTTATGAATTTATTTTAATTTAAACAGAAGTTTGCTGCAAAAACACATCATCCCAGATATAAAAACATTTATTTATCTGCAGTGGATTGTAGGATAAGAACATGATACAAAAATATTATTTAAGTTGATAATATGAGTAGTTTCCATTCTGCAGCTGGAGGTCATCTCTCCATCTTCTGCTGCTGTTCAGGTTTCCTGCAACACAAACATCACGTTTCCGTAGAACCTTTTTGCTCTCTAAATATTTAAATGCTGACATTATGTTGTGAATGAAACATTTCATAGTTACTCACCGTAAAGACGAGCTGCCTGTCATCCTCCATGCTTCTCCTTCACTATTAAATAGATCAGAAACAAAAATCTGTCACCACAAACCAGTGAAATTTTTACAAAGTTTTAAAGTTTGTTCCTTCTGAATGGAAATCCAGCAAATATCAAGCAGACAGAAACAGACAGTTTAACATTTGATTTCATCAGTCCAAAGGACCAGAAGTTCTGCTGACATTTTGTTTTAGGAAGAAAATACTTTCTGCTTCCCATAAACATTCAGTCTCTTTCTAACTGTCCCTTCATGACCTTTAACCTTGAACCTGCTGTAGAGTCTGAGATGGAGCTCTCAGGTTCCTCGTCATTTCTCTGAGCTTCACAGCACCAGTTGCTCCTCTGAACTCACTGCTGATGTTTGTCTATTTTGTTGTACTAATGCAGTGGTTCCCAAACTTTTTCTTCTGCGACCCCCAGTGGTTTCCAAACATGTTCTGCGCCCCCTCACCCCCCCATGGATTACAAATGGCTGTCTGGTTGAAACGACGGGTGTGAAGTCAGATTCAAATAATTTAAGGCTATCATAAAAACATCTTTACTCTGCCCTGATATGGAAAACTCTAGTATTTAATCTGTGCATACTTTCTTTTGACATTACTAAACAATTCATGATGCAGTAACTAAATTGAGACCTAAGGGGGCGTTTCTGATGTAAAGGCTAAAATGCAGTTTTGTCTAAAATTCCTGCAGGTAAAATAGTTCAATTTAGATTTACAGGTAACACCAGTTGCTCCTCTGAACTCGCTGCTGATGTTTGTCTATTTTGTTGTACTAATGCAGTGGTTCCCAAACTTTTTCTTCTGCGACCTCCAGTGGTTTCCAAACATGTTCTGCGCCCCCCCCCCCTGTGGATTACAAATTTAAAATTACAAAAATTGCCTTAATAAATCAGGAGTTTCCTTGTTTCCTCTGAGCTTTAACTCGTTTCTAAATCTAAAAGCTCGTCGGCGCAGAGACAAACTGTCTCCTCAGCTCCAGCTGAACTCACAGAGTGTCTCCGCCTGATGGTTGCAGCCGATGCTCCTCAGGATCTCCGCGGTCACATCCACAGCCTTTTCCTCCGTGAAGGTGGAGACCAGAACATCTACGATGTCCAGGCGGCTCTTCCCCTCCACCCTGCAGCGTCTGACCCGCGGCTCCTCGCTGCGGTCCAGCAGCTGGAAGACAAACTTGTCCAGGTTGTTCTGGGTCAGGTCCTCCAGGGTTTCAGCTAGAAGCTGCTTAATGCTGCGAGGCATTTCTGTGGAGGATGAAGCTGCTGGAACAGAAACTGAACCAAAACTGAGGAGTCAGAATACAGGATTCAGCTACCATTATTTATTAACTTATTAAAATGGAGAAAGATCTTTTAGGATTGTTTTCCTTTACATGTCAGTTATGAATTTTTAATGTTTTATGCAGATTGATGGTTTTTATGACTTGCAGTAACTTTCATACCTTCTGTTTTCACAGCAGCAGCTTCTGTTGAAGACCCCCAATCAAAAAGAAAAACACACAAACATTAATGAAATGGTTTTAATTCAGTTATAATGAAGATAAAACAAACAGCAGGATCCAACCAATAGCTTCTCTTCTTAATGTCAACATGACCAAGCTCATCCCAGCACACTGTTGAGTTTCCAACTAGTTTGGATGATCATATAAAAGTTGCACATTTAATCATCACAATCTTTAAATCCAGATTTTTAAAAATAATTACCTTCAACAGAACCAGATTTGGGATGATCATCTAAAAACAAAGAACAGAAACAATCTTAATATTTTACATTCAGTTTCATTCATTAATAACCATAATAATCATAAACCTTCTTCATCTGATCCAGAACCATGTGGATTATTGGAACGTTTCTGAGAACCTAACTGCTGATTTGAGGTCAAGTTGAAGAATTTACGACATAGTGACAGTTTAAAAAAACAAAACATGTTTACATATGTTTTATATACTTACATATAAAACAGTATGTAAGTTTTATGAAACTTACATACTGCTGCTTTACCGAGCTGAAGGGAGCGGATGGAAAGTTCTGACTGCAAAAGGAAAGAAGAAATAATTGTGACATAAACTGACCTTTCCGAATTTCACAGAACCAAACAGTTTGTGAAGTTTTTCTGATCCGAGCCGTTTCTGTCTGCAGCAGCTCCAGGTTGAAGTTTCTATCTGGACTCTCAATGAAAACCTCGTAGAAGTTTCGGTTGTTGACTCTCAGAGTGATTTTCTGTGAAAAATAAATCAGTCTGACTCTGTGGTCAAAAACGCTTCAGGCAATAAAGTTGACCTGCAGTTTTATAATTAATGCTCCAGATTCACTCTGGTCGGTTCTGGGATCAAAGTTTGATCACCAGAACCAAATTGAAAACCCAGTTTCTGATGCTAAGTCCAAACTGTACCGGCGGTTGGATTCTGGCGGTCTCTTCAGTAGCTTTGAGGGTGAATCCATGGCCCATCTTCAGATACTTGTCTGGATGAGGCTTCTTCATGACCTCAAACCCACTGGAGGATTCTTCTCTGTGGATCGACTGTAAGGACAGAAAACGGTCGAGACGTTTCTCCAAGATTTCATCTACTGAAGGCAAAACTATTGAAGAAATAAACGACCAATCATAAAAGTCCTCTCTCTCACAGAATGAAGCTAAAAATCATCATGTTGCAGGTGAACAACCAAAATCTAAAGTGCAGCTTTCAGGGTATGCAAAGTAGAACTATACAACAAAAGCAGTCCACTCACAAAACACCTTTTTCAAACTTATGAACACAAAAAGCCTACTTTGACTTAGTCAAAGCCATGAGAGGAAGACGTAACTTTGACAACAGTGAGTCCTCAATGCAGCATTTGTGACAAAATGGAACACACTGAAATATCTAGATAACAGAACTATTAATGCTGCTTTCATGTAGAAAATGACTCCATAGTCCAACATGTTCAGAAAAGTTGTTTGCACAAGCTCTTCTCCAGCTTCAGACAGGATTTGTGTCGACATAAGAAGCCATTCTAAATCACCCATAAGTATAAGTTCAGTGCTGCAGAGTTTATGTGACACAGCTGTGAAGAGTCTCAGCTTTTATAGACTGTGGTCTGTAGGAACCTAATGAGGTAAGGTGAAAGACATTAGTAGGACTCACTTTACTAGCAAGCAACGAATTGTTTGTTTTGAAATTTATCCATCTTCTTCCGCTGGGTTGGACCTTTGAAATTCAGATTGAACTTAAACTGATTCTCCACCTTTTCCAAAACTATTAGCTCTAGAAACTTTGAAGCCTTCAAACTCAATTTCATGATCAGTTATAGATTTCTTCAGCCACATTTCTGATCATACTAAAACATCACGATCAGTTGTAGGAACTCAGAAATTTGTAAAATCCAATTTAGGCAACAAGCTTCACACATTAAAATGAACTGAACCACGGCCTTGTTCCCTGATTACCCTCTGTGTCTTTAATGTCACCTGTGTCTATGTGTCCTTGTCGGGTCTTATCCTCGTTCAGATGTTCCCCGTTAAACAGTTGCTACCAGTTTTTCGAGCCTCTGTCTGCTGCTGAACTGTGCTGCCTGTATTTGGAACTTTGTGGACTGTTTTCAGGAAAATCATCTTTTTTTTCCACTCATCAACCTGGATCTCTCACCACATGCACACCACACTTCATGACAATTAGATCTAATAATTTGTAAAACGTTTCAACACAGTGCCTCAGTTTATGTGTGTTTTGTAGTTATTAGACCTTAAATAATTACATGGTGAAAATAAGTAAAGGAGATAATGAAATAAATGATCACCTGTTTCAGAGCAGGATCCGGTGGAATCAGGTAGACATGCATCTTCAGGTAGGACGTTTTGGGCTGATAGTACATTAATGTGTTGCAGATAACTTTTGGATGAAAGAAGTCTTTTATCACATCTCCCAGCAAAGAGAAAACTGGTTCTGCCAACCCGACATGGGTCTTTGTGACCCGGGTCACTTTCTCCAGAACATCTCCACAGTCGTTAACATGAAGGACAGCAAAGTTCTTCAGCAACTCAGGAACATCATCTGAAACGCAGCAGGAAGAGAAACTCTGTGAGAAACTTCTGGATCGGTTCTGGAAACATAAATAATGTTTTCCATGAGGTTCTCCTACCGGTGCAGACCCAGTGTGGCAGCTGCACCTCCATCACCTTCCCAGTAAGGACAGAGATGTCCAGTAAAGGACCAGCAGGCCGGAATCCTCTGCTCTCCATCCTCTCCATGTGTCCGTCCCAGGAGCAGAACCGGTACCGAAAGCCCACCTTCTCCCTGCAGACCCAACGCAGACCAGAGACGCTGCATTCAAAGTGGCCCGCTGCAGACTGGAGGCTGGAACCAGACAGGAAGAGGAAGTTTGAGGTGCTGATGTCACAGTTTGACCTGCTGACCTCCAGGCTCTGAGCTTTTACCTGTAAGTTGGATCTTGGTCTGGAGACACCCCGTCCAGCTCAGGGTCCACTTTGGTCCAGCTGCTGGAGTCCTGCTGCACCACATCATCCCACATGTTGATGTTTCACATGTTACGTAGATTAAACACAGGGTCAAAGGTCAAGACTATAAAAACATGGGTTACCTCCACACTTCCACAATCCACAGAATCCAAACTTCTTGAAGTTTCTTCTGGAAACACATTGAAGCATGTATGTTATCTTGTATGTAGACTTTTTTGGTGCAATACAATTTTTTCAGATACAACCAGAAAGTGGAGTCCAGTATTGATGATTGGCAGTAAACAGGTTGCCAGGTACTTAAAAATAATTTTAAACAAAAAATCTAATATAATGTAGTTTATTGACTTAAAAGAACTATTATTACTCATATTTGACATCCTGATATGGATCTCAGTGTTCTCTAAACTTAAAAAGTGCCACCTGGTGGTAGTTGGTGATGGACATGTACACAAGTGAATCCAAAAACTTGACAGATTTTCAATTTTCTAAATTTCCTTAATTTTTATATTAAAGATGATATTTCATGTTCCAGGATCCCTGGAACATGAAATAACCAAATCTAAAACCAAAACATCCAAAATTAAAACCAAACCTTTATCTCATTTAAAAAATTGTGTCCCCATGTGTGACCACCTAGTAACTGGCTAAATAAAGTCCTCACAGTGTATGGAAAACAAGTATGTGTGTGTATGTGTGCCCCATGTATTGGATGCCTCATGGGTAAGGTAAGATCATATCTCAGGGTACCCATAAAACTATCATTGCACCTAATCCACACGAACTCAGCCGCATCTCCAACATGCATCAACTGCACAAACCTAATCGACACAAATATGATATAGGAACAAGATGCGCATGAATATCACATCTAATCCACACACATCCCAATGTGTTCCACACAATGCCACACAAACACAGATACACACTTATTCCTGCATACACAACTTTCATTTGTTTTTTGACAAATTACACTAAAAAATAGATGGAAAAGTAAAGCCTACCCATGTGGTCCATGGGAGGAGGAGGATGAAAAGTCAGCTGACTCATTTTTAGCTAGCTTTACTTCATAGTCACATTTAGCTTAGAGAAAGAGCCAAGCTGCCAAATAAAAGTAAAGTAACATTTAGGTTTAGGACAGACACGTACCTACCCCCACAGACCCACGCAGATGTGGGCTACATACAGAATATTTAGACACAAAAACAATTTTAATTTTTTTTCCACAATTTTGTGAATAGCAAAGGGAAAAACAATAAAAGTACAATAATTACATATATACATATTCTACTCAAAGGAAAATCTCAGGGTACGCAGAGTGCGTACAGCCATGCAGCTGCAGGTGCTATACAGTGGGGGACCGTTTTCTTGACACATTACGTTGTGAGGACTCACAGCTCCTTGTGGGGACCAAAGGGTGCTCCCCACAAGGAGAAATGCAGTTTTGGGGTTAAGGGTTAGCTTTAGGACTAACACGTGAATTGAGGATTGGTTAGGGTTAAGATGTAGAAAAGAATGGAAGTCAATGGAAAGTCCTCACAAAGAAAGTGACACAAAGTGTGTGTGTGTGTGTGTGTGTGTGTGTGT
>NW_006800359.1:490110-502324 GCF_000485575.1 Poecilia formosa
TTGATTGATTGATTGATTGATTGATTGATTGATTGATTGATTGATTGATTGATTGATTGATTGATTGATTGATCCCTTCTTGTGCTCTCATCAGCCATGTTATGAGGGAGGCAGTTGGTGTTAATGGTCAAACATGCACACACCTTTGACATTAACAGATTTAATGTTTCTCACCAGTTTCTTGAAGATTCTCAGCCAAATCTTTTCTGTTTATTTCACTCAGAAGTTCATTGATCATCTTCACAGACTCCTGGCCAAACTTCTCCATCATCTCATCAATAACTTCTGCTCTCTCTGTCATGAACTCCAATCTTTGTGAAAACTTTGATGAACTTTCTTTAAACTTTAAAAACTCCTCCTGGGTTAATTTGTCCAGAGTTTCCAGGAGTTGCTGTCTAGCAGCTGCCATCGTTGCCACCTGAAACATTCAGTTCATTCCAGAGAAAGCTGCTTCATTCAGGAGAAAATCACAAACATGGAGGCTAAGATTCATCACATTAGTAAACTGCAGCTTATTTCCTCAGAACCAAACATTAAATCCTAGAGGTTATAAATGATCTTTGTTTTAAACTCTTTCAGCTGAAGGACAGGAAATAAACTCCTGATGTCTCTTTACTCACTTTGTGGCTCAGAGCAGAACGATGTTGACCTGCAGAAGGTTTCTCTGAGGAGAAAACAGGAAGGAGAAAAGTCTGACCATCGCTTCTTTGTGCAACATAATACGATGTGATCAAAACCATGCAGAGAAACATCACAACACAGTTATCAGCCATTCTGAGAAGTTTGAGATGTTTTAGTCTGAGATGTTGAACCTTTAGGTCCTGAGCTTCTGCCTGACAGCTTCGCTATCAGATCATCCTTCTTCATCTGCTTTAAAACATCCATGGTCTTCTCCACTGACTGGTGGAAATAAGTCAGAACAAAAACCACCACAATGTATCGCACATTTATTAATCTGGTTTCCCAGATCGGTATATATTCACTCTGATGGTCAATTTTATTCTGAGTAATTGTCTGAAACTTTTCGATCTCTCCCTCATCAAGCTCATCCAGTGTCTCCAGCAGCAGCTCCGTCACAGACTCCAACTTTTCCACCTGGAGAATAAAAACTCATCATCTGTCAGCTGAAACACGTCAGAGCTCTTTTCATTAAACCAGGAGTTTCTTCTTCATGAGCAGCTACCAGAAGCTGATTCAGCTCTAGAAGAAACAAACTCCTCAGGATAAAGATCACATTTATTAACTAAAAACTGACATAACTCACTTTCTGGAGAAAAGCAGAGTTCAGCTTCATAGGAAGTTTCTCTGAGGAAAAGATGAAACATTGATCAGTTATCACAGATTCTGGTTTCAAATCATTTTATTCTGAATCAGTTAGAAAACAGAGACTAACTAATCCAGATTGAAGCTCTGATTGATGTTTGAGTTTCATCGGATGTTAAAGATCCAACCATGTGGTACCTTTAGATGCTGAGCTGGTCTCAGGCAGCCTCAGTGCCAGATCGGTTCTGTTCAGGTCCAATAGAACCTCCCTGATCACCTCCACAGATTGTTTACCACATGTACTGACCAGAAGATCCACCACTCTGGTTCTGTTTGTATCATCCAGTTCATCCCATCGGATTAGTGGAAGATTTCTCTGGAATTTTGTGAACTGCAGTAACAGTTTTAACTCAATGAATTCAGGTTCATTTAAATCCTCCAGAGTTTCCAGAAGAACAACTTTAACAGCTGCCATGGTCGCCACCTTGGAGATTCAAGAAGATTTTTCAGGACGTTTCTTCACAGAGAGACGAGAATAATCATAATAATTTTCCTCTGCTGTCCACTGATCTGGAAAATCAAGATTTACTCACTTTATGGATCAGAGCAGATGGATGTTTTCCCAACGGCATCTCTGAGAAAAACAAATGAAAAGTATAATCAACAGATCTAATCACTATATGTCATAAGGTAAGATTTTAAAATACAAAACAATGTTATCAAATGTGTGAGATTTACCAAACAGCGAAAGATAAAAGGTTTCCCCAACAACAATTTTCCACTTCCTCGTGTTGCGTCGCAGCCTGTGTTGTACATCTAAACTCACAATTTACTCCATTGGCTTGATTTCCCTCAGGTTGTGCACTACTCTGTAGTGCAATACAAACTCTTTGTTCATGTAGAGTGTGCAGCAGAGCCTCTTCTCTGACAGAGGCGTATTTTAAACAACCGATGAACTTTCAACATACTTAAAGATTTTCAGTCAGATTTCAGAGCACAAAACTGCAGCGGTGAAAGTTACTAATGGTATTTTCAGATTTGTGTTGGTTTTGGTTGTGTTAAATCTCAGTGTTGCTTTTGAGACATCAGCCACAATGTTCTGTTAGAAAGGTTTAAATGTGAAAAGGCTTAAACAAAGCAACAGAACGAGGCTGGTTTAAATCTGATTGGTGGAACAGATTCCACTCTGTTCATGTAAATGATAAATCTCCTTCATCATCATCCAGGATGATGGAGCACCACAAGGTTCAGTGTTTGGACCAATACACCTGATATGCTTTCAATTGGTAATGTGATCAGACAGCATGGGATAAAATAAAGAGACTTCAAACCTATTAATCATTTTGTTAATGATAAATTATTAAGCAGAGTTATTAATAGTTACAAAGCCAAACATTTATGCAATACCTGTCGCAGTACACATGTGCGACTTATTTTTACGTTTCCAGGGTTTATCAGCTCACCTCTGGAGGGAGAGCTGCTGCCCAACAACCGCTGGGCCAAGTCCTCCCTCCCTACGTTCTTTAGAACATCTCTGGTCACCACCAAGGACTTTTCACCATTGGTCTGTACAATGAAAATCACCGTATCCTCCAGGTCCGCTGTCTCCTGCAGGTCTACCACCTCCTGCAGCCTCTGTTGCTTTCTGGGTAAATGCATGAGGTAAACATGACTCAGAATCTTTTTAAAGTCCTTGAGCTCTTGATCTCTCAGATGTTCCAGTGTTTCCAGCAGCAGCTTGATATCACTGTTCAACTTTAATATCTAGGACAGTCAAAGAAAATGCATAGAAAACATGTTTTCAGACTGTATGTTTAAAAATAACAGGTTTATGAATCCTGGTCATATAAAGAACAGTTTCTAATTCCAATCTTTATTTTCACTTTAAGTCTTTGCTAAGCAACATTTATCTAAGGTATATTTTATTTGGCCTCTGTGAACTTTTCTAAGAACTCAAACATTCCCAGATTAAATGCAACCAAACCTGAACCAAGCATCTGGATCTCTCCTACATTTCCTTTAAAGTTTAATCAACTAATTTGTGTCTAAGATAATTTCACATCATCTGAGTATCAGCTGCAGCCACATCCTGCAGCCTTACTTACCCTCTGGTCCAGTAAAGATGGTTCTTCATCAACAGAAAGTTCATCTGACAAGAAAAATAGAAACATTCTGATTAGCAGAAGTTTCATCATCTGGACTGTAAAATTTTAACCACAAAGTTTCACAACAGCAAAACTTTTCCAACATGTTTTCATTTATCAAGGCAACTTTCACTGATCAGAATAAGTTACATTTCCTAACAAGGTTTCCTGAAACAGATTCAGGAGGAAACATTTCTCTCTGCTCTGCTTCACCTTTTCCTCCTGAGTCAGTAGCTGACAATCTCTGCACCAGATCCAAGCGGTCCATCTTCATCAGAACGGTTCTGACGGCCTCCACACATTCTCCACTGCTGCTCTTCACCATCAGATCAACAACATCCCGAACGTTTGCTGCTTCCAGGCTGCTGGAGGTCACCAAGCTCGGCTCTGCTTCAGCCAAAGTCCTGAACTCTGCAAAGTCTTCCAGGCTCAGCTGCTGCAGGGTTTCAACCAGAAGCTCGATCGTCTCCATCGTTCCAACCTGGACAATAAAACACAAAAACTTCAACATTAATGCTGCATTCTGGATGCTTTACATCAGTCACTTTCTGTGACACCATTAGTTTCATGTCAAAGTTTAACATTACAGAACATGTAAAATTGAAATAAAATGCACAATGTGTAAAAACACTTCACATTACTCTGAACACACCATCCTCACTGTCAAACATAGTGGTGGCAGCATCATGCTCGGGGGGCTCCTGTGCAGCTCCCACCCACAGACATGAATACCACCCATTTCTCAATACTCCAGTATGCAAGTATGTTCTTGTGTTCTTGGCAAGTACATACCTGCAAGAACAGTCAAGTCTGTTCTTACCGAGTTCACCAGGATGCAGGATGCTGGTTCTCCAATTGGAACGGGAAGTTCTTGATGATGTCTAGATCTCTGGAGATGCAAGTGGCTCTTTGGCTCACAATATCAAATAATAAAATATTGCTCTGTGTTTTTGTGTCATTCTTTTTTAAGTGTCCCAATGAAAAAACACTGACTACCCTGGCCCTCGTGGTAGATTTAGTCCTGAAAACTCCAAACCTAACTCCTTCTTTCTATAAATATTTTGTTAATATTCTTTAAAATACCAGAATGTTCACATAACTTTTATATTTTTGGCTGTCTGATGACATATTTTGAATATTAAATCAGGAGTTATGACCAGTTACTTTTACAGGCACTTTTTACACCGGCTTAATTACAGCTTAAGTAAATCTGCTTAAGTAAAAAAGTGTTGAAGTTATGCTACTCTGATTGGAATACAATTGTGGAGTACTCTAACCTTTATGTGTGAATGAACGATTGCTCTATGAATCTCTCTTTCTTTTTTTGTACAACAAACACTGCCATAAAATATTGTCCATCACTGCAGCAGCCATCCCGCCCCATGAGAGCAGGACGACTCAGGGCTGGTCGGCGGCCCTTATTTTAATTCCTGAAAGGTGCCGCTGTGCTCCAAGGCTCTGGTCTGTGGTGCCTCACCATCACTGAGCTGCATGCTGGAGCCGGCATGTTTTCAACACACACACCGGCTGACTCTGGTTTAAATGTTCTTATTGGCCTGGTTCCTTCTTATTTATGAACTTTTTCTTTGCATAATTGAAAGCCGTTATGGCTCACCATCAAATGACTCTTTGTAATTCTTTGTTCCCCCTGCTGGAACAGAAACAGGTAATAAAGCCTTCAGCTCCTTTGGCTCCGCTGTTCGGAACAACGTCTTTCTGAACCGAAACTGTCAGAAATTTTTTCTCAGAAAGCTTTCCGCTCCATTTTAAGAAACTGACAATGGAAATCCTTTGAACAGGCCTTGTAAATTTTATATTCATACTGTGCTTTTAAAATTAAAATGGTTTTTGTAACAACAAAACTAACACTTTGTCAAATTTGCATGTTTTGGAAAAGAGCGTCTATGGCTAATGTTCTTAATGTTATAGGATGTTAATTAAGACTTGTTGCTGATCTTGTAGAGAAGCAACTTCCAGACTAAAAGTAAAAAAGACAAGAATCCTGTTTAATAAATCTTTTACCTGCTGCTGGTTTGAAATGAATCCAGTTAATCCATGAAGTTACAGTAAGTCCTTCATGTTTCTGTTTTTGCAGCCACTAAAGCAGAAAGTGAAACTGTGTGAAGCTCCAATGGCAGGAGGAAGTTGGCATCTCTGGATTGCTGGACTGATCAGCTTCTTCTTTTTCTTTTGGTATTTATTGGTGTTCAACAAACAACTTAATTGTGCGTTACTGCTACCAGCTGGTAGGGAGTGTGGATTGGTATTACAAGAAAAGGGAATATAAAGTCATGTTACATTATCCCATTGTAGCAACCTGCCCTCCAGAGGATCCAGATATAGCAAGATTTCATTTTTATTAATGTTGTCAGCAGTGGCGGCGCCAGGAGGGGGCGCTAAGGGGTGCTATAGCTCCTCCTGGAGAAGTCATAGCACCCTCAGAAAATATTAGATTTTTTTTTTCATCTGATTTAACATGTATGTAAATGCATGTTATTAATGTATTAATATAGAAAACTGTATTTGTCAGTTATGTCTAATATGCAGAACGATGGTTTCTGTGATTTCATACCTTCTTTCTTCACAGTGACAGTTTCTGTTGAACATCCTGTAGCTGACAGAGACAAAAACACAGAAATATTAAAGATAAATTCAGTTATGATGAAGATACAACCAGTAGTTTCCTTTCTGAACATCAACGTGACGCAAAATGAATTTTAAAAATAAATTTCTCGTTTGAAATTAATCCAGTTAATCCATAAATTTAAAGTGACAGTAAGTCCTTTTCCTCTTTAAACAGCTGATAAAACCCGCGGCTGCAGATGGCGGAACAGGGAGGCCAGGTCCGACAGCAGCGCCCTCCTGTACTGTTTCCTCCCGCAGTGAAGTTAATATTGTCAGATTCTCTGCAGGCCGTGTGTTGTTACAGAGACAGCGGCCAGAGGCTCTGGAGCCGCTCGGTTCGGTTCGGTTCGGTTAGGGACCATCAATAAGTTCCAGTTGGTCGAAACCAGGGTCGCAACTCCATATTATTCAGGTGGATGGGAAAACATGAACTGGCGCCCCCTACAGACGGGGTTTTGACGCTGCACCCACTTTTTGCGCAACTGGTCGAAACAAATAATAATAATAGAAAAACCTCCAAAAAACCTTCAGCTTCCTGGCGACCCCAACACTGAGAATCAACCTGAACTCTGCTACAGACACACCAGGTTACTGGAGATTTTTATTGATCGATAAGTATGAATACTTATCGATCAATAAAAATCTCCAGCTTCCTGAAGAAAAATCCATGGATTTTTCTTCAGGAAGCTTCAAGTCATGAAAGCTATTAACTGCAAAATAATATTATTGTTATGTTTATTTTCCTTTGTCAGGTTTTGATAATTTACTTTCATATTAAAAGAACTTATATAATTTTATCATTTTCTGTAATATTAATCAATATGATGTCAATATTCACCACTAAAAACTGATCAGTGAATCAGAACCAACAGTAAAAACGTTCCTGCTGACTCATCTTGTTTGGTGATATTTAATGAACTGAATGTTTGTAATGACCCAGTTTGACCTGTTAAAGGTTGTTTTGCTCCACATCAATGCAAATGTTTTGACTGATTAATTATTTGACTGTTTTATGTGTCTTATTTCTCTTTATTTACATTTTGGTGATTATTGATGTTATACTTTTTGTAAAATGTTGTGTTTCATGTTTTTCAGTTCTGTTTTCATCCAGGTCACCATGGAAACTGGATTTTACATGTCATCGGGTCTTTCCTGGTTGAATAAAGTAAAAATAAATGAAATATTTCCCCTCCTTTACTGGTTAAAACTGGAGGAACTGCGGATGAACAGGCTTGCTGTTGGACCGGATGTTAAGCTGCAGATGATCAGAAGCTCCTCCTCTCCTCAGGCTCAGGGCAGCAGTTGATCTGAACACCAGTTTGTGTTAAACACCAGGCCTGAAAGGCGGCAGCCTGCAGCTCCTCTGAAACATGATTCTGCAGTAAAATGAGGAACCGCTGCAGGATTTCAGAGGGGAAACACCAGCAGCAGGTAGGAGAAGTTTCCTTTCTGGATGCTTTCATGTCTAATAACCGCGTCCTGACGCGTTCACACCTCCAGACATTCACTTCCGCTTCACCTGCGTCTTTTTCACCTGGAGGAAACGTTTTGTTCTCGTGTTTTTCACAACACTTCACCTTCAGCTTCATTTGCATATTGACGTTAGAATGAAACGAGGAGGATGAACTGCAGAGCCGATGATTTATTTAGTTTCATTTTCTGATTTCTTCCGGGTTCATCATTTTCTAGCTTTTATTTTAACTCTGAACAGCAGAAAGAGAAAAGAAATCAACATTTGAACTTAATGTTGGGATTTATTGATAAAGTTTTGCTTTATTTTATTGTTTTACTTTTTATTAGTTTTCTTTCTGTTTATTTCCCATGATGCAACACCAGGAAGGAGAGATGGAGGCTTAAAACTCAAATCCATTCATCCATCCATCCATCCTTTGTTAAAAGAACCTTACATTCTCTCTTTACTGATATTTGAACGTTTATTTGAACGTTTTCGTCCCTCAGTTTTAAATCTTTCTCCTGGTTTTTGGTGGTTTTCTCACCTGAGCAGGTGGAGTTGATGGAGTCCCTGGTGGAGCTGCTGCTGGGTGAGCTGCGTCCCAGTGACCTTCAGTGACCTCCTGCGGAGACGGCGCTGTCTGAGGGTTGGTGAGGGGCAGCAGGCGCTGCAGGCGGTTGTGTGGTTCTGATTGGCGGCAGGCTGGAACTGACCCAGCAGGTTCATGAACAGGACGGATCTGGGCGACGCCATGCAGGACGGCAGCTCCACGGCCAAAAGTAAGACGACTCAACATTTTCAGGACAAAACAACAAGAGATGTCAACTTTAAACATGTCAGATATTTTGTTTTTCCTCAGATCTTTTCTTTCCTCTTTCCTCTCCAGAAAAGCGGTTTGATGATCTTCTGCCTGCAGAAATCCACAGGGTGAGTGACGTCGCATCTTTGTGATGCTGCAGATAAAACCCTCATCATATCAGGAGGCCATATAATAATTTTATCGTGATATATTGCGTCACTGTTGTAACAATAGAAATGATAAACTATTTCTTAGTTATTAGATAACTGTAAAGCGCCTCACACATAAATGGAAAAACCTTCCTGTTAGCTTTTTCAGAACGCCTCTCACTGAAAAAAAATGATTTATATCACTAACTGCACAAAGAGAATTCATTTAATTATTTTTCACATTTATTGAGATTTATTGATCCTCTCATGGAAAAGAACTGGTAAAATAGTAAAATTCACATTTCAGTCATTTTTTTACATTGACAAATGTAAATAAATGCTCTTCCCTACATCACAATGCTTTTTTAGACTGGAAGTCCACAGGAAGTCAGGTTGATCAGAAACTGATAAAATGATCATTTATCTGATCAGAAACTAATAAAATGATCATTTATCTGATCTGAAGGTTTGTTTGACATTTTTCCAGAAAACTGGACGTATAAAGTTAGTTCAATCTTATCTGTAGTTTTGTAGATTCATAATAATCTAGAGAAATGCTTTTCCAACTAACTTGTAGTTTGCTGTTTTAAAATCACATGTGGGACTTACTACTTTGGTTTGATGATTGGTCATTAAAGGTTTAGTTGTTAGTTTGGGTCACATGCTGACCATTTGCTAAAACTGGAAACCAGCAGCAAACAGGACGACACTGGAACATCTGTGGCTGTGAACCGACAAGTCGGTAAATAACCTGACAGGCTTATAACTGCTGGGAGGTGATCAGTGACACGAGAGGAAGAAACTGAACCGAGTGCAGAGAGGGTCTTCACCTCAGGGGATTTACAAAGTGACTGAATATTAAAGATATACTGTCTCCTTAGAATATGACTTTTTCATATACATTGAATTTAAAACTGAATGTTTATCCTGTGAAAATATTTACATACATTTTGTATTAACTGCTAAATTTCACCTGCAAACGTGTTGACCTTCTGGAGTCATGTGATCAAAGAGGCTAGAAGCTGCTTTACTCCATCCATGCTGACTGCTTTGGAGATATATATCTATATATATGATATTCTATTTTATCATTTCAAAATATATAAATATATTTTTGATACGTCAAATTTATAACTAAAAGGGGAATGATTTTTGTTTTTAATCATTCGTGTTTTGAGGTTTGAAGCTTTGATTAAATTTGAGGTTAAATAACGTTAGAAATGGTGTGATTTGTTTGTAAACTTAAATATTTGATTTCTCTAGTTGTATGTTTTTATCACAGTTTGGTTCCAGTCGATGTTCACACACAAAATTGCTCAGGACAAAGAGTGAGTTTTATAAATTACATAAGAGTATCTTCCTTCTAAGTCCAAAAGAACTGACCAATAAACAAAGACCCAGAGGTCACGACCTTGACTAGTTGGAGCTGATGTGACGTTTCAGGTGTCAGCTGTGGACCTGCTGTTGGAAATCCTGACGGACCTGAAAGAAGCCGAGTTCTGGAAGTTCAAATGGTTCCTGCAGCTGACGCAGCTCCAGCAGGCTCTGCCTCAGGTCCCATGGAGCGCCCTGCAGTTTTCAAACCGCACACAGTTGGTCAGCATGATGTGGACCACCTGCGGTGATCGGTGCCTGGCGCTGGCTCAGGAGGTTCTGATGGACCTGGACAGGTCGGACCTGGTAGAGAAGCTTCCTCTGGTCACTTCCAGCGCTAAAGGTAACCAAAAATATTTATAAGTCATTTGCAGAACAGCACTGGTTTTTATAACAATATATTTTGAAAATGGACTATTTGTTTTGTTTTGTTTTGTTTTGTTTTGTTTTTTTTATTTAAATTTTTTTTAACCAAATAAAACAAAATAAGAGAAATTGAGCAGTTTTATTTGAACTCTAAACTGTATTTGATTCTGGACTCCAGATCTGCTCGGATGTTATATTTAAATATTTTCAGTAATTTTGCTCCAATATTCAAATGTACAGTTGGATGTTTTTATTTTTTAACTAATTATTAGCCAAATAAATATTTAGCTTCTTTGCTAAATATTTACCTCCAAATTAAATATTTATTTTGCTAATTAAGTTAAATAAATATTTATATTCAGAACTAAGCATTTAATTTTCAAATGTTTATTTTATAAACTAAATATTTAGTTCATACTTAAATAAGTAGCTAACTAATATATTTAGCAAGACAGCTAAATATTTAGTTGCCTAAATAATTTATTTTGTATTTAGTATACAAAATGTGTATTTAGTACAGTAAATAAATGTTAGTTTAATAATACTAAATCAGAACTTTCTACAGAAGTCTTTATTTTTGCAACGTTTTTAGTTTCAAAAGCTGAACTTTCACTTCAGCATATTGAATTTAAAAGGCAGATGTTGTATTTTTATTTCCTTCACAATCTAAAATGTTTAAATTTGAGGCCTAAATGACTGAATCTGACTTACAGGGAAACTTTCTCTGATGGATTTCTGGCCTGAACTGAAGCAGAAAGTGAGTAACTGGTCCAACTCCAGCTGACTGAAGCCTGTCAGCCTGTTGTGGTTTCCATTATTCTGTCTGCTGCTTGAATTGTTTTATCAGGTTAAAGACATGGAGTCTGTCATAAAGAGGCTGCTGGAGGAGTTGGAGGATCTGACCGACCAGGATGTGACAGATATCAGGAACGCCCTCAGCTGGGATTCGTTTGTCCGTCCTTATTTAAGCCTCTATTGGAGGCTGCAGGGCGTGAATGCAGACCTGCAGGAAACCGTGTTGCTGCTGGTGCAGACGTTCAGCCAGCGTCCTGTGGACAAGATGGAGGAGCTGCTGTCCAGAATGCAGAGGCCCGATCTGGAGTTCGCTCTGATCAGCTCCACAGGAAGTGAGACAATAAAGTACAATAATAATATTCGATCATGTTATAGTCAATATTTCATGACTTTAGTGTTTTTCTGCTTCATCCGTTAGAGAAACATGTTGTGGGAAAACGGAAATCTGCTCTGGTGCAGAAGGTGAGAAAGAATCCGGATCAGAGGTCAGAGATCCACATTTATCATTTAATTCACACGATAAAAGTTCATTTTCAATAATTCAATTTGAAAGCGAAACATTTAGCTTTAAAAGTAAATAGTTTACAAACTAAATAAATGGTTAACTCCAAAATAAATATTTATTTATGCAACTAAATATTTAGCTGACTTGCTAAATATTTTATTAGTTGGCTAACTATTTAAGTATGAACAAAATATTTAGTTTGTAAAATAAACATTTGAAAATTAAATCTTAGTTTGGAATATAAACATTTACTTAACTTATTTAGCAAAGTAAATATTTAATTTTGAGGTCAATATTTAGCAGGCGAGCTAAATATTTATTTGGCTTATAATTAGCTTCATATTAAATATTTATTTGGGAACAAAGTATTTATTTTTAAACTAATTATTTAGCTTCCTATCTAAGTATTTAATTCACAAACTAAACACGTGTTTAAACCTTTTGGTTCGTCGGTTGTGTATTAATGGCCGTTGGACTAACTGCTATTTTACTGTTCATAAGATATATTACAACACTGATATTTGACAGTTGATTATGATTTTTAATTGTTTTTTCTACTGCATCTTGGACATGTTTAGATTTCTCATTCTAAACCGCGGATAGAGAAGCTGAACCTGAAATCACTCCGGTTGTTGTTTTCACAGCGTAACCTGGAAACTGAACTGGTGTTGGCATTTGGACAGACAGGTTGTTTTTCCTTACTTTAGTTTTATTAGAGCCAATTCACAATGGTGTCTTAAC
>NW_006800359.1:505560-507239 GCF_000485575.1 Poecilia formosa
CGTGAGAAGAAGTTGGGGAGAAGTGCTTGGAGAGCTTCGTCCGTTTCGGCATGGGGAAGAAGGAATGATTAACGTCCGAGCACGTTATCAAAGAATAAACCTGCGGTAAGTACTAAATTAAGCTGATGTAAACGTGTCTTAACAAGCCTACAATTGTATTAATGCAAAAGACCGAGTTAATGTCACCTGGTTAGCAAGCTGAAAGTCCCGCCTAAATGTGGGTATCCCAGTAAACGCTTTCTTTTTCGCTGGGTTAAATGTGGTGTAATTTCTGAACTTACACGTATTTCACGAGAAATATAACTATGTGTACATTGTTCGGTTGTAGCTGGAATTAATCAAGGTAGGCATAATTCGTTACCAATCAATAGCTTCCACCACGGTTAGCTCGGCTACACGGTGAACTTGACTAACTTAACCCATGTAAAGCCATGTTAGCAATTAGTTAGTCTAGTGTGTTTATACCACTATGATTGTAAAGTCCCAGTTTGTTAATGGTAGCGAGGCCCGTTGAAAATTAATGGTGTTTTGTGCATGCATTATACTTGTATGGTATGGTCGGTGATGTTTCCCAGTGTTCGCCATGCTGGTTTGTCCAACTGTTAAAACGGTTTCACAGGATATTCTCTCGGTAAGCGAATCTCCTTGTTAAGCCTTAAACTTTTTGTTCGGCTCTACAACTGGTTTTCATGCATTTTGTTCACAACACTGCCCCATTTACTGTAGGTTAAGAACTTCATTTTCCGAATGCATTGTGTTTTCAGAGATATGTCATGGCATGCTGGCAGGTATCTTATGAAGTGTGATTTCGCACGCGCCCATTGTTAAAATATCGTTGAGCCAGTAAAACTGTTGGTTTGTAACGTTCAGAAAAACCTAATGAATGTGGAGACAAGATTAAGTGGACCAAACGATTTAATTAATTTATTTATTTATTTTATTTCAGTCGAAGTGGTCTGCAAGATCAGTGTGGCAGGCAGAGTGCTTCAAAAAGTGAACATGCCAACTTCAACCAAGCTTACTCTATTAAAGCAAATCTCTAATGAAAGGGGGGGGGCAAGTACAGTGTTGCATTTGCCTGCAGTCATTTTTACATTAGGGTGGCTCTGATTGTAAGAGCGCAGTAGTAGCTATAATGATGTTGAATGAATGAATTTCTGTGTATATCTTAGTTCATACAAAACATGCAGCTCAATGTTCTTTACTACCGCTAGACTCAACATTGTATTTAGATATATAGATTACCAGACTGTCATTAAAACTAAACAAACTAAGATTTCTGTTCATTGCATTTTCTAAATATTTACTGGTCTGCTTTCCTTTTTTTAGGTTGGATGTGGAAATGCAAAGAATGCAGCAAGCATTTTTCAAGAAGATCTGAGATACTGAAACACTTGAGAATTGACCATCGGTTTCACGGTAGGCGGCGTCCCTATCCATGCATCCACGCACAATGTCCCTGTTCGTCCAAGACATGGAATGGTCTTCAGAAACATCTCTCTAGAAATCATCCTTCTCTGGAGTCCCAACAAAGACACTCTTCTTTCAAGTGTTACATTTGTGGAAACAATCAGCTTTCTACTGAGCACGTTTTTTTCCAACATATCTATGAACATCTGAGAAAATATGAAGTAGTCCCATGTATGTTTGATGGTTGCTCATACAAAACCAACATATAC
>NW_006800360.1:0-6575 GCF_000485575.1 Poecilia formosa
AAGGTGTAATCAAATCACTTTCATAATCTCTGCTACAACTTTCAAAAAAAATTTTTTTTTTTTTTTTTTGACACCAGCTGTCAAAGTGAAAGACATCGAGACGTTCTAGAGCTCCTCTGACTCAGAAAGTCTGGCAGATGACTTGTCTCTGTTCCCGCCCCCTCAGCCAGTCCACCAATCAACAGCTGACTTCAAACCAGATCCTTACATTGAGAAAACAGGATCAATATCGAAACATGTTTAATAGACCAAGATACTCCAGCTGCTCCGGGTGAGATTCAGACCTACTGCACACAACCTGAACAGGAAAATCTAACTTAAAAGCAAATCAGCAAACAGAGCTATGAGTCTTTGTCAGCCTGGTTACAGTGGGGTAAAAATGAATGTTACTATTAATATTACTAGATTTGTGTTTGCAAATAATTTCTATTATTCAGTATAATTTATACTGTATTAGACAAAGAGAAATTTAGTCCTAAGTGAAAGTGAAACTGTCCTGAAGTGTGTTTTGAAGTGCAGAGCTTTTAGTTGAAACCATGACGCTGGCCTTCTGATTGAAGCTGAGGCAGCATCACTGCACAGAGCACTCAAAACAAAACACTTGCTAATTATCTTATAATTGGTGTTCACAACAAACTGTGGCTTTGCAGTCATTTGAGCCAGATTTTTTTTGTAATAATGAGGACACTTCTCAGTGGATTTGGGCTGAGCCACAGACAAGGCCTGATGGTCTCTTGTGGTAAGGTGGATGGGAGGAAAACCACCAGAATAAGAAGAGAAAATGGAGAAGGGGAAAGTAAAGCTCAAGGCCAGAAAGCAGACTAATTAGTTATAAGCGAAGGGATAAGAAATTAAGGGAAACCAGCAGAACCACACTGTACCGAAGACCATTAAACATGAAGGACAGACTTTAATTTACTGGAGATATACAAAAAGTTACCAGATTGACCCTGGACTTCTTTAGAGATAGTCAATGATAGCCAATGGTTGGAAGGAACTAAGGTAACCAAAGTTGTGCATTTCATTAGAACGTTTATGTGTAATACTTGTGACCTCTGAGAGAGAACTGCACAGGGGACAAGGAGGGCGCACAAAAGGGGAACTGGGGAAATGAAATGAAAAGTAACAAAGAATAAATAAACGCAATGAACCTAGAATCAATAAGAAGAACTGAACTAAAGTAAAATAGAAACAAGGTTGATCTAATCAAAGAAAGAAATACAGAACAATAATCAAAACAACTCAAACAACCCAGGAATTGGCAAAAACATTAGTCCCTCAGTATCAGGTTTTATTATTGCACATTTCTGGTGTTGCTGTATGAAGAACAAACATCATACTATGGTAAATGAACCTGAATTAGTTAAAACAAATTAACACATTCCATTTTCCTCATAAAACAGATCTTTGGTTTGAACGTTCATAATTCATCCTGACCTGTGACACCACTGCATCATTTCAATGGTTCTACTTTTATCTATTTTCACCTTTAGAAGTTTTATTTTCACCATTTCATCTTCCTCTTGGTTTTGGTTGTGTGTGTGTTAGTATGGTGAGTTGGTACGGTAAAATGAAGTTGTCTATGTTTATTCCAGGATGTGTAGCATCTTGCTGTTCAGAATAAGCCCAGTGATGAACTGGGCTTATTCTGAACAGCCCAGTTCAATTGTTGTTTTAAAACCTTGACTTTATCAGGCAGATATGATAAGTAATACGGTTTTGGCGCCACCATTTGAGGTTGCCATGTTTGGTTTGCAGAATTCTGATTCCCAACAAGTGACAAGTGGACACTGTGCTGGTTAGTGACTTGTTGTTTACTACACTGAACACGGACCACAGGAAGCCAAGAGGAGTTGACACAGGAAATGAAGAAAACAAGCTCAAGCTCATGGCTGTCGGACCTTCTCCATCAAGCTCCAAGCAGCTTGATGGTCCTGCGACTACAGCTGCACAGGTTATTTAGACGCTTAAGGTCTATTGGATTGTAGCCAACCTCCCAGACCGTGGTGCATGAGGAAAATTGACTGTGGCACAGAGTTGAAGCATGACCTACGTATGGAGGCCTTAGTCCTCGACGCGGCTGTCAAGGGTTCAAGTTCCAGCTGCAGGTCCGTCTCTCATAACCCACTTTCCTGTCTGACATCTGCTAAATAAAGGCCAGTAGAACTGACAAAATCTTTAAAAAAAATGCTACTCAATTACAGTATTCATTCCCAAGAACTGCACTTAAGTACATTACTCAAGTAACTTTACCATTTGCTCTACATATGAATGGGACCCATTTACTTTTTTCTCACTGTGGTTGCAATCAATCTATCATTTGCTACAATCCAATGCAGGCAGTAATCGATAGAACCACAGAGGCTCTGCTGACTGCTTACTTCTGTCTGTTTTACATGCTCACAGGTCAGAGCTGTGCTGGAAGCCCACATCATTTTAAACAGGTGGTTTTAATGTGTTGAACAACAATTGTGTCTTGTAGCAGAGCTCCATTCTGCAGCCTGGTCACAGACATTTCCCATGACTTCAGATCCCCTGGGGTGTGTGGAGTGGAGGTTTTGCATGTGTGAGAAAGAGTGTGTGGGTGGGTGGGGGACATGCACAGACCTGCCTTTGAGCTAAACTGAGTATTCTATTGAGAGAGAAGAGCTGGATTAAAGACAGACTAGAAAGATGAGATTAATGTAATGCAGGGATGAAAGGATTCACTCACAGGAAGTCGGGACATTCTGAATTGCAACATTTGGTTAAGAAAACAAAGTTCATGACAATTACGGCGCGGGATAGTTTTTGTTTTTTAATTAATTTTGAGTGATGTGCTTATTTAGTGCACACATACCAATAGATATTCCTACTGCGTATGTTTTCACATGTTGGTAATCTGTTGCAGCAGAACCACCGTGGGCATTCCTGCAAGCCTCCCAGTGGTGGGTCTCAGTGGGGGCACAACTTCAGGATGTCCAGTAGTGAAAAAAGCTCCCAAAGAGCCAATTGGCTCTTAATTGATTATCATCTGCAGCCTCATTACTCCCTCCAAACCTCACTGACGTACAGTTCAGAGAAAGCAAATGTCAGACGAGAGGTTGGGCTTCTAAAAGAGTGGCTGTTAGGCACAGGAGTCTCAAAAGTGTCATTAAATAAGAAATTAGAATCAACAAAATGCCTATTAAACCAGTTCTAACATCTCCACCTTGTCTCACACTGGCCTCCAGTCAGAGATCAGAATAAGAGTTGCCAGAAATAGATTTAATCATTTTCCAAAATTTGTGTGGGTCATTTGAATCAATTTTAAAAAAAATTTCCATTAGATAATGTGAACTGGTTGCCTTTTTGATCAATGCAGTGCATTTATTTTGTAACTGGCAAAAAGCCTTCAGCCTCTATGTACCGCAAGTCTGGAACGACCTTCCAGAAAACTGCAAAACAGCTGAAACACTGAGTTCCTTTAAATCTAGACTAAAAACCCACCTGATCAGAGTTTTGTACCATTATAAACGCAATATTGACCCAAAAAATGGCTCTCTTAAGTGTAGCGGTGCATCAAACTTTATTCAACCAGGATAAAAAAAAATCCTTGAGATTAGAAATCTTTTAGAAGAGTGTCCTGGCAAGTGACAGGATTTTTTCCTCACTCAACTGTCCTGGCACCCGGAGGCATTGGGAGAACATGCAAACTCTTCACCAAAGCAGACAAGCAAGTTCAAATGCACAACCCTCTTGCTGTGGGGCAACAATGCTAATCAATGCATCACCATGCAGTCCTAATTTGCATAAGACCAAATTTATTAAAGGTAGAGACTCTACAGCTCTGAAAGAATCATCTGGTAAAATAAACTGTTTTAACATTTTGAAATCAGATTTCTCTGAGTATCCCTGATGTGAAGATGCAGTCTGATATCTACTAACACTGCTGCTCCACTTACACTTATCTCTCTGTTTAGAATGTAATGTGGAATTTATTAAATTAACATTATTTATTTTTTTAAAAAAAAGGTCCTATATGCAGAACCTGCTAATTGCTGTTTGTGCAAAGTTGAAAGTTAATGAAAAGTTCCAGCGTAGAACCGTTTCCAAACTCTCTGCACCATCTTACACTGAGGACAGGAGGTACTCTTTTGTCTCACGGGTAAACAAACTTGAACACACAAAGACAAAAGGAAACACTCAGACCAAAAAAATAAAAAACAAAAACCAAAAAAAAGAACACACAGTGTGAAAAGCCAGCTTGCTGGCTGGCTTAGCTGTCAAGCAACATGGACTGCTCTCAGGTTCAACCCACCTTGGCTTATCATGAAAGGCTTCCTCTGTGGCATCCGCTTGGAGGATATCAAAGACTGTTTCTGGTTGAAATCCAGCTTGAAGGACAACAAATGGAAACGGGGAACCTTCACCCTCCATAAGTTTCTCTCCTTGTTTGGCATAGACGGTGTGCATGAGGAATAGTACAATACGATTTTGGAAAAAGATGCCCTTTTCCCACAAAAGGTGAATAAAGACTGTGAGAGTGGCTCCTCAGCTGTTTTTTTTTCCCCACTACACAATACATGTTCCTACAGGACAAATATTTCTATGTTTATAAATGGACTGTCTTTGCATAGGTCAGTGCCACCGCGCCCTCTGACCTCCACCAGCAGGGAAAGCGGGTCAAGCAGTTGTATATATATTGATATATATTGATCTTTATATATTGATTTTTTTCTAATTCTTATTTTACCAGGTAAGCTGTTTGAGAATGAATTCTCATTTTTAACACCGACCTGTTCAGATAACATGAAAACATCACATAACTGGAACAGCAGAACAACAGAAACCAGAACAGTATCGAATCTACCCATTAATAAATGATTAAAATCGCTCTCAATGAGTTTGTCTTGAAATGACATAACGTTGGACATATTTACGTATTGATTTCATTTGGCAGTTTACAGATACAATCTGCTTTGATTTGAATGATAAAATATTATCTTTAAAGTTTAATTTATTTGTCCTCGTAGAGTCCGTAGGGCCTCATAAAACCTTACGGCGGGCCGGATTTGGCCGCTGGGCCTTTGGTTTGACACTGAGCTGAACACAGGAAGGATCACAGTAGGATGTGGTGAGAATCTGTGCTGAATCCATGCTGCAGGAATAATCTCATGTTGTTGCCTTCATGTTCCCTTTACTTTAGTTTTCCCATATACTTATGTGGACTAAGCTGCTGTGTGTGCACAGACATGCTTTGAATAAGCAAAGAACAAGAAAAACACTATAAATCCACAGGCATAAAAACAAAGTCAATAGATCCAGTGAATTCTAACAAACTGAAACACATAATTACCAGGCTGTTGTAGTAGCATGTGAAATGTAAGGACTGTAATTATCCACATGTTGACCTATGGAAACAGCACATCCAGTAATGTCAGGATACTGTGATAAACCACAGTTACTGCTGTGTACAGACATGCATGACTCCCTGGTATCCAGAACTTTGCTCATGCTAAGTAAAGGAACATTTCTAGTTGACATGCTGCTGATGTTGAGGTTGGGCCACTCCAGGCAGTTGCTTGTTGCATAGATTATTACTCACTGACACATCGTAAGGCAGGTTTGCTTCTTCACCAAGCCGTAGTCATGCTGCATCCTTTCCTATTTTCATAATGCATAAATCTTCCATTCCATAGTGTACACATTTAATCATTGTACAAAAGTTAAAGTACACAAGTGCATATCTGTTTATTTTCCTTTACAGCATTCCCTGTTGCATTCCTGCTAACATTCGGACAGACAAAAGCCTGATTGCATTACATAAATTGCTTGATGTAAGAGCGGAAAAACAAGGGGAAAAAATGGTTGCAGCTTTGAAGAAGCGCAGCACAAAGAGAGTAGAAAAAGAGATGAAGGGGAGTGAGGTTAGTCATCAAAGCCTTTTCTGCCCAAATTTGACTGGTTACTTTGTTGTTGGAGGCCATCTCCAACAGTCTCTTGTTCTTGTTCCAGTGAAAAGGAGGAAAATGGCAGTCTTGTCTGAAAGAACAAATCCCTTGTTGGATCAATAACGAGTAGGCGACATCTATCTTTGTGAGCCAGATTTCCAAATGAAACAGTCATATTTACCCAAGGCTAAGCCTACCCTTATGTTAAGAATAGCAATGACAGCTCATTCGACGGTCTAATGTGTTTGTGTGTACATGGTGTATGAACTACATGGATAATGTGGAAGCTGTGTGAAGCTTGCATAGAATAACCATGTTTGACTACACATCAGCTGAAAGATGGTCATGAATGTTAAAAATGTAAAGCTTGTGAAATATGTCAACTCTATGAAAGCTTTATGGATTAGAGATGTTATGTCCATTCAGTAATGTGCAGCATGTGTCTACATTTAGATCTCCAGTCGTTACTCTGTTCCCGTTAGCATTCGTAGTATTAATTTTGCAGCAGCTGTATGGATGTACGTGCTGCATACCTTGAGATTTTACATTGAGTAAAAAAGAAAAAGGAAAAAAAAAGCATATAATAGTGATTATTATATTATCACTTGTGTGGACAAATAGCAAACTACTTTTTAATACAGTTTGATGGTCTAAATTTAATAA
>NW_006800360.1:10441-90221 GCF_000485575.1 Poecilia formosa
AAAAAAAATGCTACTCAATTACAGTATTCATTCCCAAGAACTGCACTTAAGTACATTACTCAAGTAACTTTACCATTTGCTCTACATATGAATGGGACCCATTTACTTTTTTCTCACTGTGGTTGCAATCAATCTATCATTTGCTACAATCCAATGCAGGCAGTAATCGATAGAACCACAGAGGCTCTGCTGACTGCTTACTTCTGTCTGTTTTACATGCTCACAGGTCAGAGCTGTGCTGGAAGCCCACATCATTTTAAACAGGTGGTTTTAATGTGTTGAACAACAATTGTGTCTTGTAGCAGAGCTCCATTCTGCAGCCTGGTCACAGACATTTCCCATGACTTCAGATCCCCTGGGGTGTGTGGAGTGGAGGTTTTGCATGTGTGAGAAAGAGTGTGTGGGTGGGTGGGGGACATGCACAGACCTGCCTTTGAGCTAAACTGAGTATTCTATTGAGAGAGAAGAGCTGGATTAAAGACAGACTAGAAAGATGAGATTAATGTAATGCAGGGATGAAAGGATTCACTCACAGGAAGTCGGGACATTCTGAACTGCAACATTTGGTTAAGAAAACAAAGTTCATGACAATTACGGCGCGGGATAGTTTTTGTTTTTTAATTAATTTTGAGTGTTGTGCTTATTTAGTGCACACATACCAATAGATATTCCTACTGCGTATGTTTTCACATGTTGGTAATCTGTTGCAGCAGAACCACCGTGGGCATTCCTGCAAGCCTCCCAGTGGTGGGTCTCAGTGGGGGCACAACTTCAGGATGTCCAGTAGTGAAAAAAGCTCCCAAAGAGCCAATTGGCTCTTAATTGATTATCATCTGCAGCCTCATTGCTCCCTCCAAACCTCACTGACGTACAGTTCAGAGAAAGCAAAGGTCAGATGAGAGGTTGGGCTTCTAAAAGAGTGGCTGTTAGGCACAGGAGTCTCAAAAGTGTCATTAAATAAGAAATTAGAATCAACAAAATGCCTATTAAACCAGTTCTAACATCTCCACCTTGTCTCACACTGGCCTCCAGTCAGAGATCAGAATAAGAGTTGCCAGAAATAGATTTAATCATTTTCCAAAATTTGTGTGGGTCATTTGAATCAATTTTAAAAAAAATTTCCATTAGATAATGTGAACTGGTTGCCTTTTTGATCAATGCAGTGCATTTATTTTGTAACTGGCAAAAAGCCTTCAGCCTCTATGTACCGCAAGTCTGGAACGACCTTCCAGAAAACTGCAAAACAGCTGAAACACTGAGTTCCTTTAAATCTAGACTAAAAACCCACCTGATCAGAGTTTTGTACCATTATAAATGCAATATTGACCCAAAAAATGGCTCTCTTAAGTGTAGCGGTGCATCAAACTTTATTCAACCAGGATAAAAAAAAAAAAATCCTTGAGATTAGAAATCTTTTAGAAGAGTGTCCTGGCAAGTGACAGGATTTTTTCCTCACTCAACTGTCCTGGCACCCGGAGGCACTGGGAGAACATGCAAACTCTTCACCAAAGCAGACAAGCAAGTTCAAATGCACAACCCTCTTGCTGTGGGGCAACAATGCTAATCAATGCATCACCATGCAGTCCTAATTTGCATAAGACCAAATTTATTAAAGGTAGAGACTCTACAGCTCTGAAAGAATCATCTGGTAAAATAAACTGTTTTAACATTTTGAAATCAGATTTCTCTGAGTATCCCTGATGTGAAGATGCAGTCTGATATCTACTAACACTGCTGCTCCACTTACACTTATCTCTCTGTTTAGAATGTAATGTGGAATTTATTAAATTAACATTATTTATTTTTTTAAAAAAAAGGTCCTATATGCAGAACCTGCTAATTGCTGTTTGTGCAAAGTTGAAAGTTAATGAAAAGTTCCAGCGTAGAACCGTTTCCAAACTCTCTGCACCATCTTACACTGAGGACAGGAGGTACTCTTTTGTCTCACGGGTAAACAAACTTGAACACACAAAGACAAAAGGAAACACTCAGACCAAAAAAATAAAAAACAAAAACCAAAAAAAAGAACACACAGTGTGAAAAGCCAGCTTGCTGGCTGGCTTAGCTGTCAAGCAACATGGACTGCTCTCAGGTTCAACCCACCTTGGCTTATCATGAAAGGCTTCCTCTGTGGCATCCGCTTGGAGGATATCAAAGACTGTTTCTGGTTGAAATCCAGCTTGAAGGACAACAAATGGAAACGGGGAACCTTCACCCTCCATAAGTTTCTCTCCTTGTTTGGCATAGACGGTGTGCATGAGGAATAGTACAATACGATTTTGGAAAAAGATGCCCTTTTCCCACAAAAGGTGAATAAAGACTGTGAGAGTGGCTCCTCAGCTGTTTTTTTTTCCCCACTACACAATACATGTTCCTACAGGACAAATATTTCTATGTTTATAAATGGACTGTCTTTGCATAGGTCAGTGCCACCGCGCCCTCTGACCTCCACCAGCAGGGAAAGCGGGTCAAGCAGTTGTATATATATTGATATATATTGATCTTTATATATTGATTTTTTTCTAATTCTTATTTTACCAGGTAAGCTGTTTGAGAATGAATTCTCATTTTTAACACCGACCTGTTCAGATAACATGAAAACATCACATAACCGGAACAGCAGAACAACAGAAACCAGAACAGTATCGAATCTACCCATTAACAAATGATTAAATCACTCTCAATGAGTTTGTCTTGAAATGACATAACGTTGAACATATTTACATATTGATTTCATTTGGCAGTTTACAGATAAAATCTGCTTTGATTTGAATGATAAAATATTATCTTGAAAGTTTAATTTATTTGTCCTCGTAGAGTCCGTAGGGCCTCATAAAACCTTACGGCGGGCCGGATTTGGCCGCTGGGCCTTTGGTTTGACACTGAGCTGAACACAGGAAGGATCACAGTAGGATGTGGTGAGAATCTGTGCTGAATCCATGCTGCAGGAATAATCTCATGTTGTTGCCTTCATGTTCCCTTTACTTTAGTTTTCCCATATACTTATGTGGACTAAGCTGCTGTGTGTGCACAGACATGCTTTGAATAAGCAAAGAACAAGAAAAACACTATAAATCCACAGGCATAAAAACAAAGTCAATAGATCCAGTGAATTCTAACAAACTGAAACACATAATTACCAGGCTGTTGTAGTAGCATGTGAAATGTAAGGACTGTAATTATCCACATGTTGACCTATGGAAACAGCACATCCAGTAATGTCAGGTTACTGTGATAAACCACAGTTACTGCTGTGTACAGACATGCATGACTCCCTGGTATCCAGAACTTTGCTCATGCTAAGTAAAGGAACATTTCTAGTTGACATGCTGCTGATGTTGAGGTTGGGCCACTCCAGGCAGTTGCTTGTTGCATAGATTATTACTCACTGACACATCGTAAGGCAGGTTTGCTTCTTCACCAAGCCGTAGTCATGCTGCATCCTTTCCTATTTTCATAATGCATAAATCTTCCATTCCATAGTGTACACATTTAATCATTGTACAAAAGTTAAAGTACACAAGTGCATATCTGTTTATTCTCCTTTACAGCATTCCCTGTTGCATTCCTGCTAACATTCAGACAGACAAAAGCCTGATTGCATTACATAAATTGCTTGATGTAAGAGCGGAAAAACAAGGGGAAAAAATGGTTGCAGCTTTGAAGAAGCGCAGCACAAAGAGAGTAGAAAAAGAGATGAAGGGGAGTGAGGTTAGTCATCAAAGCCTTTTCTGCCCAAATTTGACTGGTTACTTTGTTGTTGGAGGCCATCTCCAACAGTCTCTTGTTCTTGTTCCAGTGAAAAGGAGGAAAATGGCAGTCTTGTCTGAAAGAACAAATCCCTTGTTGGATCAATAACGAGTAGGCGACATCTATCTTTGTGAGCCAGATTTCCAAATGAAACAGTCATATTTACCCAAGGCTAAGCCTACCCTTATGTTAAGAATAGCAATGACAGCTCATTCGACGGTCTAATGTGTTTGTGTGTACATGGTGTATGAACTACATGGATAATGTGGAAGCTGTGTGAAGCTTGCATAGAATAACCATGTTTGACTACACATCAGATGAAAGATGGTCATGAATGTTAAAAATGTAAAGCTTGTGAAATATGTCAACTCTATAAAAGCTTTATGGATTAGAGATGTTATGTCCATTCAGTAATGTGCAGCATGTGTCTACATTTAGATCTCCAGTCGTTACTCTGTTCCCGTTAGCATTCGTAGTATTAATTTTGCAGCAGCTGTATGGATGTACGTGCTGCATACCTTGAGATTTTACATTGAGTAAAAAAGAAAAAGGAAAAAAAAAGCATATAATAGTGATTATTATATTATCACTTGTGTGGACAAATAGCAAACTACTTTTTAATACAGTTTGATAGTCTAAATTTAATAAAACACAAAATGGTGTTGATTGGGAATCTTGTCAGAGTAAGTACGCAGATATATTGGTGCTGTTTTTAGAGTATTACCCAATAAAGTCCTCAAAAGAGTTTCCACATCTGAAAAGTGAAATTACTTGAGGACGTTTAACAAAGGAAATGAAAGCTGTCCAAGATAAATATTGCCAGGTCGTTGATTCAGGTCACAGGAGAGGATATATCTTTATTTTGAACTGTGAACTGTGCCAACAAATTTGGGGTGGTTTCCAACCTACGACTATTATGCCATCCAGCATCAAAATTACTGACCTGGAGCATTCCCTGCCTCTACCCTCATCATCCATGTTTTCCTCTTCCAACATGGACATAGTGGACAAAGAGTCTGACAGAGATTGAGAGCCTTGTGGTTCCTACATCAAGGGACAGGAGAGATCTGCTTTGTGTACATATACTTATAGATCTATTCCTCATAAATAGTTCTAATGGTGCGTTCACACCAAACGCAATTTAAGCATCAGGTGCATCTGGTTTACATTCAAAGTCTACGTGGATGAGCATTTCACGCGTTTTGAGTGCGTCAAGCACGTCCGACACCTCAGACGCTTGAGTTAAAAGATCTGAACTTTTGCCGCTGGACGCAGAGCGTCAACCAATCAGAGAGATTCTGCTATGTAACGGAGTGACCTGTAGTTGGTGTCCTGCCAGGAAATGAAGGCACCGATACTGGCTAACAGGTCATCAAACTGGGATAGGTTGAAACAAAAACAACGCTGATCGAAACCAATGAATATGCTGCACAAACATCCAACAAAGTTAAAGGCTGACTCATTTCCAGGACCATCCCACCAATCTGACCCCCTGGCATTCTCTAAACAATACCTAAAAAAAATCTTCACCTGCTTCCATGAATACAATCTCTAAATGAAGACCCGTTGTTGACAGCAGCTGAGTAACCAAGAGAAGGAGGCTGTCCTGTTTACCTGCCGCGTGAAGGTTTCTGTCACCTTCTCAACCACAAATTGATGCTGAAATTGGTCCCAGAGCATCCTGCTTGTGCAGCAGGAATATAAACAGGCCCACTTATTACGTCTCCTCTTCTCTGACTCATTTCATAATCTCAGCTGTGCTTTCAGATGTATGTCATGTAAGGTTCCTCCTCCTCCTACACACACACACACACACACAACACACACACACACAAACCTTGACAGATTACTTTTTGACATGATGACATGAACAAATAAGAAACTTCACTGGCTTCACTGGCGTACAATTGTTTCTGCAAAAAAGTTACAAAATGAAACTCAGAGATGCCCGTCTTATAAAAATGTAATGAATGTCTGTGTCTGCCGGTGGTCTGAATGATGGTGGCGAAGGAAAGGAGGTTGAACTGGTAAAGCATCCTTTTCATTCATCACTGATTCATCAGCGTCAAGTCTCTATTATTGCTCTCTGGTCCTCCCACTGTCCTTGTTCTGTCTGTGCAGCTGCAGTTCTCGCTGCACTAATCCTAGTCTCTTCTCTGGGTGCTGGAACGCCACCCAGCTATTTAACCACAGCCCTGAAACAAACTAACATCTGTTTGGCTGCTGGCCTGGACCCGGCCGCTGCCTCCTCACAGCAAACACCGCCATCTTAACCCCCTGATGCCCAATACAAACACAAGACTATGCCAGCAAGCCAGCTGCAGAAATCCGTGTTCTAGGGTGGAGTTAAAATTTTTAAAGAATTTTTTTTTGCTTGTTTTAAAACTTACATTTTACAGATGTGACTTATTATTATTATTATTATTATTATTATTATTATTATTTTAAGCTTGTAATCTTTAAGATGACAGGTGTTCATCATAACATGTACATAAAGCTTTCAATGAAATCATCTGAATTTCTTTCTCAGTGGATGTGTAGTGGGAGAGGTGGGTATAGAGCGCATAAAAATTAAGTGTAAGCAAAAGTAGCAGTTTTAATTTTAACTCAAGTAAAAGCAAAAAGTAGTTGTACAATAAATTACTCAAAAGTAGAAAAATACTTTGTAATAAAGGTACTCGAGAAGTAACTGGTAAGAGTAAATGATCATAACATCTGATTTATTCATCAGACAAACTAAAAATAACAAGGGGAAAATTCACACATTTTAAACAGTAAAATAAACACAAACAACATAATTACAAAACAACAAATTTTAAGCAAAAGAGCCATTTTTAAATCAATTTTCTTCAATATAAAACTGATGAAACTATACCGTTTCTCCCGACATTGTTTATTTTGTCCCATAACGTTACTGTTCTTCGTCTTCTCCTTCTTCTCTTTGGGTTTTCTGGTCGCACCACAAACTTACTCTACTTGACAGGACCAAAGTATTGTAGCATTAAATCCAAGCTAATGCATTTACAAGCTACAGCTTGGCACAAACTGGATCATTTGACTTATTCCAAGATGGCACAGACAAAGAGAAGGTTAGTCGTTAGTTCTTGGGTTTAAACTGATTGGGAGAAGACAGGACGACACTGGACATGAAGGTCTTGGTTCTTGAGAGAACCTGGGTCTTCTTTTGATTTATGTGATCATCACCTGAAATGGGCAGAGAGAGTAAACCTACATCCAGGAGGGAGATTGAAAGAACAGGACAGCAAGATCATGAGTGAGTGTTTAGCGCCGGGAGGCTTGACTCCACCAAAACACATCGAGTGTCGAACAGTCATCTAATGCTGGTTTCTCAGTTGTAGTTGGAATTGGAAAATTCTGCCTTCACAGTCGTAACAATCGACTGTGACGCTCGCCGAATTCCCTGTTTTTGGAGGCAGTCTAATGAAGGAACTCAGTCTACTTCCAGTTATGACTTCTAAGGCTCATTGTGTGTTTGTATATGCCTGTTCCTCGCATTAACAAAAGGAATCGGTGGTGAAAACATGCTTATGTTACAAGACAGGCATGTAAAAATGCATCTAAATTAACGTTAGATGTGGCGCCGGCAACTCTAAGCTGAGCAAATTAAAAGGTCATGTTTGATGTTTGTAAGACGTTCTGCGAACAATGTCAGTGGGGCGTTGACTTCTCTGACCATGTTTACTGGAACTCCGTCAGCCCGAGTTTCAACTTCTGAGGCAACAGGAAATCAGCAGACAGAACCATCAGAATGCCACCCAAACAAAGGGAACTGTTTCCCACAGGTGCATAGCGGCAGCCAGTGTTACGCATCTCTAACAAAAGACCCCCTGGAAGAGAGACCACACACACGTACAAAGAACTCACACTCAAATGGATGCATCGTCAAACAGTATTGGCTCCTTGGTGGATGAGTTCAATGTCAGTATGCTCTTTGGTTTTTGAGGTACTTTTAAGGCCATTTATTCAAAGATAAGTGGTGAACAAATCCAGTATTAAAAGGTTCACAATTTTTCCCCCCCAAGTCCCACTTGTCTGCCACCAAAGCTCTGAAACACAGATGCTCCATGCCTGAAAGATAATTCAGAATTTCCTTTGGATAAAAGTAAAAACCTGTGCCACTGGATGCCGGTATTTCCCACATGAAACCAACATCTGAAGTATGTGTGATGCTCCACTGGCCTAGACATGCAACCAAGCAACAGGCAGGGCCACTAAATGAATCACCGGTGAGGCCATCTGGGGAGCTGAATGTGTCATGCTGTGCCAAGCTGCAGAAAAATAACTCATCACTGGGTCCTCAGAGGAAGACAGAAGGCAGAGGAAAGCAGCAGTAGCTGTGCCAACGCTGCTCATAATCCATCATTATTATGAGGAGAACTTGGGACAGATGAATCACCACAAGTCACTCCATTGTCTGCACACTGGGATTCAGTTACCACAATGTTCTGACACTCGAACTTGGTCTTTGCGTCAAAGTTAAGTTCAGTTTTACAGTTTCGTCATTAATCCTACGCCACACTTCCTTTGCCACAATCAGTTTTATGTGTCACTGGTCTCTTGAAATTGTGGGTTTTGCGATATAAGAAGTTATTTAAATGGTTTGCTACATTTCTTGGATTTGTAATATTAACATTTCCACATTCAATAAAAGTATGTTGTGTAGGAATCTTTCTGCTCAACACCACATTTAGTATTTTCCACAGTTTTTGATAATTGTTTTGCTCTAATTGCTGTGCAAAACATTATTTATTTTTCTTTAGATTTAACTTTACCTCAGACTTGCTTAACTTATAGTACTTTTGCTTATCTTCTGCCATTTTAGTTTTTTGAGCTAGTTTAGGATATAAAAATCACATGATCAACTCAAGGTGCTCGATATCTCCTTACAGTCAATTTCTTAACAGGTCGGTGGGCTTGCGATCCCCTGAGTCATTCAGGGTCAAATGCAAACCACCTCCCAACAACAAGTTGACAGGTTCCTTTGCAAGCCAGGACCCAGAAACCAAAGGTCAAGGGCACACCCCCAGCAGACGTCCAACAGGGGCAAAGCTTCAACTGGGATTGAGCTCATAGTTCTTATGACTGAATTACCTAAATCTAAAAGATTCCACGTAAAAAAAAGAAAAAAAAATTCAAATAACATGCCATGATGTTGATAGATTTGTACTAATTGCAAAATAATAAGGTATACTGAGTTATTTTCATTATAGCCAGCAATTAATTTCTATAGGACAAAATGCAATATCAGGGTTTATTTGAGTCAAAACCACATCCTCCAGGTTCTCCAATTGCTGCAAACAACATCATTGGAGTGTCCCAACACTTGCGCTGTTGTCCATATTTAGTCCCAGAATAATGAGAAACAGACACTGTAAGCGGTCAGACATTGACCGCTTACAGTAATCTAAACAGGAAATGACCAGTCAGACAGTAACCGCTGAGAGTGAAACTTAATGATGATGAAGATTTTGAGGGCTGTCTTCTCCCTGATTTTGTTTGCACAGTTCCAACATTTAAATCACCATACCTCCTTTATTTTTATTTTGATCACTATCTGTTTGCCATCATTGGAAAGCTTTGTAAATAACTCAAAATGCACCATAGGAGATTAGTTCCCTGTTTTGCCATGTCCATTCACATGTTTTACCCAATAACCAGCTACTGAAACTGGAACCAGTCTAACTGCAGAAACTTCAGTTGGAACAAAATTTATTGCTGTTACAAAAAACAAAAAGGAAAGGGGCGTTTGCATTTCCCAGGAATCTTTAGGTAATGGGTTGAGAGGGTTACATTTACAATGCTATCGTCTTGTTTATCTTGATATTAGATTTATAAGTCATAAGTCCAATTAATCATGATTAATCACAGAGTGTGATTAATCTGATTCAATTTTTTAATCGATTGACAGCACTACTGCCTACGCAAGTCTATCATCAAAGAGATTACTGGTGGTGAGGTAGTGTTCAATATACTTAACCGTATCTGTCACTTGGACAGGTAAGTGTTTTTAAAGGAATATCATGAAAATGCATTGAAAACTGCTGTTCATTTCCTTGCATATTCTCAGGACCCTCGACTTGTCAGGCCTGAAGTTACTAGAGTGGAGAATCAGCTAAAAACAGGATGAAGACCCACCATCGACTCGCTTCCCGTGTGAATTTCAACCCAAGTCCAAACGCTGTCCTGGGGATCCCCCTCACAACAAACCACACACACAAAAAGCACAACAGACTCTCGCTCCACATACCCAGATCCCCCAGTCCTTCTTGCTGCTTTCCTCTCTGACCCCTAATTGCTTGTATGCCTTTATTCTCACAGTGTGAGAATTCTGACAGTGCATGAACGAAATTCCAGAACAGCAGCAGGATATGGAAAAAGCACATATGGAAGCAGTTTGCCTTTCCTCCGAAAAAGACTGGGAATGTTCAGTTTTATACATTTATTCTGAGCAGAAAATGATGTCACTGGTATAAGTCAGGAGCCTGTTTTCACTTATTCCTTACAGGAACGTAAATCCCTGCTGTTTAGACCTGACTATGGTGTCCAGGGATTTATTTGCTTGCTTGTCTTCGATTTCTGCAGGTCAAAATACTCGGTTTGCAAGGGTTCTGTCACCTCATGGTGATTTTTGTTCTGTTTGTGATTAAGTGGGTATTAACATGAAGCCACCTATCAACCAATCCTCTTCAGTCTCATTGATTACCGCAACAGTGTCTCAGTTTGCCTTAAACATCAGGCAGCTGCAGCTGATCCAGAACACTGCTGCTCTCATTCTCACTAAAACCAGGAAGACGGAGCACATCACCTCAGTTCTGAAGTCCTTACCCTTTCTGCTGTAGCCCAGAGTGTAGACTTTAAAATGTTGTTGCTAGTAAGAATAGGAGATCTTTAATGTGTATTGGCGCTAAGTCATTGAATGATTTACAAACTGACATTAGTCCTTTAAGCCTGGACAGAAGACCAACTTTGCAACTATCTCTATGTGGCTCTGAAGGTTCATGTCTGAGTTCATCACCACACCCAAATTTTGGACCTAATTGCTCATTTGTAAATGTAACAACCAAATTTGTGAGCTGACTCTTGATTGTTCCTCTTTAGCTCCAAAGATAATTACTTCAGTTTTGTTTCTGTTCAGCTGGAGAAAGTTGTGGCACATCCACACATTTATCTGTTCTGAACATGTATTTAGTGTATTTACGGGTCACCTGGTAACAGTGTAATGTAGAGCTGTGTATCATCTGCATAGTTTTTGTAGCTAATCTTATCTTCAGTTATTTGCATCTTTTCTAGGAATCGGGTATAACAAGCAAACTTTTACACACATATGTAAAGTTCTCTATTGCCTTGTTCTGGTTCACATTCATTGCCGTTATACTTTGTCTTTTATTATTATCTGGACAGAAAGAAAGAAAAGAAAATTATTGTTGGATGGCTCAGTGTGTTATTCCAGCTCATTCTGTTGAAACGTGACCCCGCCCTCGTTCAGCTGGAGAGAAGTGTATATCCACAGTGTGTGATTACACTGTCTTCTCTACCTTTAACTTACCAAGTGCCAACTTCATTTTTCTTGGATGTAAGCGTGTCTCTCATGGGTGCAGAAAAATGCTGGGAGTAAAGACAGATATTTTGCTTGCAGGAAACAGATCCTGGTCTCACGCTCCTGCCCTCCAGGGCCATTTTCACCGTGTTGCCCATCAAAAAGAACCACATGCTTTGCCTGAATAGCAAAACCGGTGTGAGGAGAATCACTGTCAGAGAGTGCAAAAATGGACTTGGCATGTGGTAAGATTCACAAACCCTACGAAATAGGAAAAAGATATATTTAAAAACTTGTAAAGTTTTGTGAATTTATACCCAGTCACTCTGTGGTCCAGTCAAAGACTGCATACAATCTGCTGGGTTTGACAGAAAACTTTTTGTACTAATCTAAGTAATAATACTTATTTTCTTCAATGATGCATTGAGAAGCATGTTTGACTAAACTGAGTTGCCTTTTTGTTTTTGTAAAGTGCCTCAATTTGACATGTGCAATGAATCGGTGTTATATGAATAAAATGAATTGAATTGAATAATGGACATACTGTCAGGATCTGTGCTGTTTTGTGTTTCTGTTACCTTGATCGTACAAGGTATTTTTCTTTTTGCAGCATACTGTATGCCTCTGTATATTGCATAGTTGTGGACAGCAGAAGTCTGAGAAGACTTCAGGTTGCCTACAATGATGAAAAGACTTTATGCATTGCTTAAATCAGAAAATTTATTATGGACTTGATTAAGCCATGGTTGAACGCTACACGATGCCATTCACATCTGTGGAGACACTGGTACAGTTGTTTTATGTAATTTAGTTTTTTGGATGGTTGTGGATATGTGTGTCTGCTTGGTTGTTTCTTATAATACACATTTATTGAAATTTAAGCCTAGCAGTTGGATGTGGGCCAGTCTGACAGGAGCTTGTGGGCAACTTTTTCTCTCTGTTGTCTAAAGGACCTCAGACCTGTCCAGTCGGAGGAAAAGAAATTGGGACAAAAAGCACAGCGCCCCTCGTCAGCCACCTAGAGCCACCTCGAGCTCCTGCAGTCGTTCGGGACATTCCAAGGACTGTGGAATGAAAGCAGAGTGTTTTCATAAAGAAGGGGGCCCAGGAGATGCAGTTGGAATCCCCTGCTGATCTTGCTCTTTTCATTGAAAACACAAAACAGCGCAAGCGGCCTCTGCAGGACCCTGAAGGAGGTATATTCCCCTCTATCCAGGCTCTATTGGCCATGAAGGCCTTGAAGAAACTCGGAGGGCTTTTTTACGACAAACATATCTCTTACTAAATGATGTAGAAACAAAGCAAGGGGGTCACTGTGAACGGGATGAGTAAGGGCAAACGGATTAATAAACTTGTTTGACTTATGTAGCTGTTTTGGAGTGTACAATCACAATTCTTTATGAACAAATTAGTTATTGTTTTTTTTGCCTTGTTATCAGGTGTTATTGCTTGAATTAAAAATGCACTGTCCCATGGTGTTTTTCTGGTTTTTATTTAGTCTGTAAATAATAATTGATTTATTGTTACACGTTGCAATAGGTAGGAATGTGTTTTGTTGCTACACGTTGCAATAGGTAGGAATGTGTTTTGTTGCACTGGGAAACTTTTTCCCAAGTGGATGAAAGTGGTGACCAAATCCAGTATTAAAAGGTTCCAGTCATTTTCTCCATCCTTATCAACTTACCTGATTTAGTGTGCATTTAGTGACTTGTTGTAACTCAGATATACATGAAGTTATATTTCTTTCAACTCACTAAAAAGCGTTTTGGATGGTACGCCTGGAACGCAAATACAAATGCTCAGTGACTTTTCCTGTCTTTATGTTTAAAAAAAAATGATTCCAAATTACAAGTTATTATAAAACACAAGAAACACTCAGCTCCATTTACCACAAGCTGTAGCCACCATGAAAAATAAATTCTTCCCAATTATATGTTCATGCAAGGGGTTGATAATTTCACGTGTATGAACTTGTATAAACTGAGACTAAAATAAAAAAAAAAATGTACAAAAAGAACAGCAGTTAGTTGCATTGTAAAACTGACTCGATAAATACTGTCTGGAGGGGAAAAGCTGAAGCTTTTCAAGCTTTCTATTAAGTAGGTGAGGGAAGAAGAGGGGCAGAGGAGCTGGTATTGTTGAGAAGTTTCTACCACTGAGTAAGGTTCGGTGCCACCGCCGTCCCCTTCATCGTGAGTTTTCATGTTGTGACTTGGTCGGGGTTTGTGTCCGACAGAGAAAGTAGAAGCTTTGCCTATGGGTTTACTTCATGGCCCAGATACATCACATCTCCTCACGAGCTGTCATTGCTGTACTGAGACCACCTAGAGGAGAAAAACCATCAACTGAACAACTGGGAATGAAAGCCAGACAGCTTTGCAGAGGGTGCAGACATACTCTGAAACATGGTTAATCTACCTTTGGCAGTGTTTCAGCAGCTGTCAGTTTAACAAAAAGTCGCAGTTTATTCATACAAATGTCAAGTAGGCATTTTTTTTTCCAGTTACTCTTTTTACAGCTGTACACATCTAAAATGGAAAAATTACTGTAGAGGTTTTTAATTTTCTTCCAACATAAGGTCAATATTAAACCATGGAATGCAGTTTATTGTAGTTTTGTTAGAGGTGGGCTTATTTACAATGTGCTAGCAGCAGAAGGTTCTTCTACAAGCTAACATGAACTATGAGCTGAACAGTGTAATTTCATCCTTAGCAAAAACTAGTTCTAATATCGACCAGGTTAAATTAATTCAATTCAAAAATGTAATTCCTAAGAGGGCAGTCAGGTTTTCTGTTTTCTTCCACAGTTATTGTATGACTGTGTACAGCTGTAGCAGTCACGCCATGGCATCATTCCAGAACACTTGGGTTTTCTGGTTCTGGTTCTGCTCTGCATCCCCAGAACCAGAACCAAACATGGAGAAGCAGCACTCAGCTTCTATGTACCACAAATCTGTAACAAGCTTCCAGAAAACTGCAAACCAGCTGAAACACTGAGTGCTTTTACAAAACATCTGCTCAGAGTTACTTTTGAACCATAATAAATGGAACATTGACAAACTTATTTGATCGGCACTGATGATTTTAATGATGGCGCTTGACGAGATGTAAGGTTCACAATTGTTGACTGTACAATGTCTTTATGATGTTGTTGTGTTTTCAAGATGACTGCCACGTTGCTGAAATGTGCTACACAAATAAACTTTATTGATTGACTGATGACAAATAAATGAAGAAAGCCTTGGTCAAGGGTTGAGAACGTTGGTGGTGGCGTGGCATTTACATGAAGCCTGTGAACGCTGCATTAACTTGGTTCATTGAGAATTTGAAGCAGGATTGTCAATGTTTGCCTAACCTTGTTTCTCCTCACTGAAAATACCAGAGGAAGCAAAAAGAAAAAGAAGAAAAAGAAAAAAAAGCTAATTATAAGAATGGTGTGATTAATGTAATGCTAAAAAATATTTTTTCTATAATTTCTTGAAAAAAATAATGCAACTGGTAATGTTAATTTAAAATGAAAAAAAAACAACCCGAAAAACAAAAACAGATGAGTTATTATTTTTATGGAACATTTTAGTAGTGGGTATCTTTCTCATCTTTCCCCATGCATCCCTGTTTTTGAAACATTGGGTTCTAATGGCCCCATATATATGAACAAATGCTAATCCTGCACTGAACATAGTTTGCATGTCTGTAGCACTGTGAGGTGAATTAATGTATTTCTGCATCCTGATGTTACTGTTGGGGACGGTAATATCAAGAGCAAAGAAAAACTTGACAGATAAAGTGTAGCAACAAGACTATGTAGAAAGTTTAGAGTTCCAAAAAAACCAGTTCAGACTAACTTTGTCAGCCAGAATTACCAGTATGGCAACATTTCTTTATCCCACAGTCACAATTTATTGCTCCATTGTCACTACATTCAACTCATATATATATAACTTGGAGAAGGAGATCTAGATTGATAGATTGTACTATAAGGTGACTTCAAAAAGTAAAATAGACATTTTTACAGTCATATTTATCATGACAAAGTTACTTTAAAAAATGCTGAAATATGAAATTTGTTTAAAAATTTATTTCATATGCCAGCCTTACTACAACACAGTAGCCAATCAAAGCTGTCCCTGTGGGCTCTTTGAACAGGTTACAGTCTGGACCTCCATGAAGACCTCACACCGACAGGCCTCTATGTTTTTCTTCTGCCCTCTATTCTTCATTATCTAATTCAAGTGTCAATTTTCAGCCAGCGCCTGTGTTGACCCTTTTTTTCCTCCATTGTCAATGCTCAGCAGGGCAGGATGCCTCCTACTTAATCGTTGATCCAATTAATTTGGGAAACCTTTCTCTGCCTCTTTACAAGACTGATGGCCGCTGAATAAAAACGAGCGACAAAAGGCGCAAATGAACCCAGGGCGATGTTGGTGATTGACACTGGTGCCAAAATGCCTGTGTGTTGCCTTTATGCTGGATAGAGTTATGGAAACTTTGCAAAGAAAGGTGGCCTCGATGAAAGAGATGAACATGTCTAATTAACTTTTGTCACATAAAAGTTTCAAACCCCTCACAAGTGTCTAGGCCCCCCTGCAGGTTTTTATGGTTTTTGCCTCCTGGTAGGGTTTTTCAGACTAGTGACACTTATTAAACTGATGTCATTTTTCTTTGTGTCAGCAGAACACACCTGGTGTCTCTACGCCGCATTATGGGACAGATTGTGAAATACTGGGCTGAGATACAGTAAACCATCACACAGTTGTATTCTGCAAGAAGATTTATATAATAAGTGAGCCTTTGGTTAACAACTTTTACATTCTAAATAATCATATCCCCAATACCTCACAGCATGTACACAGAGAATGGCTTTTGTGGTAAAGCTCAAATCTATGCTAATTAGAATAAGCCCACAATCAGCTGTCTATGAAGGCATTGATTTTCATTGGATACTTTGAATCCTCACTACAAAGTGTAGGACGTGTTTGGAGCAACATGTCCTGGATAATGAGATGACAAACAGAAGACGTTCTGAGTGTGTTAAAGCTCTGATGAAACAGTATTAAAACCACTACTGCTACCAGTCGTATGGCTACATTGACGATGAAGATAACCTCATGAATTTGCCTACAATAATAATCTTCAGACTGTTCAATTGTAATTATTAGCAGCACTCATTATTTTAGGAGTTTTGCTTAATTTTGAAGGCAAATGTAAAATAAATTGGCATCAGTTTGTACTTGTAGCTCTAGATTGCCAATGATTTAAACTTTGTGTCTTAGGATTGGCAACTTATTTTGAAAATGTAAAGTCTGCTTTACACAAGTTGGCAAAATTGTGCATTTTGGCAATTATTTTATTCACTAAAATAATTGAGTTTACTTTCAGAACTATGGCTATTAAAATTGTCATGAAATGTTTATGATCTTTATTTTTAATAAAAATCATCATAAAAAAATGATATTCTTGTCTTATCACCAAGTCTTACTGCATTTATAAACCCTTTTGTGCAACAGCAGAATCTTTTATTTTGGCTCCAGTGATAAACAGATGAACTATTAATGGACTTTTAGTTATTAAAACTCAAAAAGAAAACATCAAGGAGAACAGATATTTCTACAGCATGTGAATAAAACTGCTTGATTACACTTCCTGCACTTTCAATTTCATGTAGTGGAACAATTAATACCACTGTGTGGAGCTTGTCAATCCACCTACTCAGCCTGAATTTGCAGAGATGGGAGTAATTACACACTCACCTGCAGCCACTCCATGGGAAGCCACAAGGGATGAGAGTGGAGAGGATTCGTAATTTTGTAATTCTGTTTTTTTTTTTTTATCTGGATTTCTCACCTACAGGTCTATGTCTCAATGATTTTGTTGTCTCGCCACAAACATTGAATAGCCTATCGTGTATTAGCAAATACAAACATGGCTAAAGGGAGTTATGTCAATTTGAAAACTGAATGCTGCTTCTCAGTGTTTGGTTCTAAATCAAGAAGACCTGAGCAGTGCAACAACAACATGTCTTTAATGTATTTTGGTGCTAAGAGATTTAGATTATTTTTTTTTTTAGTTTATTCTGGAAATAGAAGGGACAGAAAATCAAAACTATTTATTTCCTGTTTCTGTGTGGATACAGGGATCAGAGAGAGAGAAAATGCCATTTGATCTTAAGGCATCGTTGGCTTTCAGTTCAGTTCAAGAAATGTGCATAAACAAGTAGGAACCAAGCCGATAAGAGCATTGTAAATCCTTCTAGACATAGTTCACAGTATTGCACAATGATGTTGGAGAGAGGCGCCTTTTGGAGAATGGAACCTGTGGACACAGACACAAAGGAGATGTTGCATTAACATACAGCCTGATGGCAGTACCTGTTTTCCTCTGAGAATCGACTCGACCAAAACGACACAGACTGTGAAAGGAGGTGGTCAAGCCCCAGCACACAGGCCTCATTTACTTAATGTGCACCCTTGGAAAATATGAATATATCAACTTACTGTACCAGAGGCATTACACCGTAGGAGTGGAAAAAAATAAAACAGCAAAATGGTAGAATTGCATCCTAAAAGCAATTTGGAAATTATGTAATTTGATGAAGCCGGTGGGGCGCCTTAGCAAAAGGCTCCTACAGAAAAAATAACCAGCGTCTTGTCACTCAGCAAAGCGTCAAATGTCCCTTTAAACTTGCATGTAATGAATTGTACAGTCAAATTTAAGGACTCAATTTCAAAGAAAGTTTCATTGCTTTTTCTTTATGCAGTCCATCTTGGAGGAACAAGGAGGTCATTTCAATCAGCTCAGCTGGTTTCAAACTAATTTTGTAGCCATATGTCATTGAAGTATTTAGACTTGTGTGCATGTCCAATTCATTCAGTCTTATTCTTTTGCCAATTTTAGACCCTTACATTTTAAATCATTATGTTTTTTGCTTTGATATGTGATAAATTTGGTGTGCTACTTGGAGTCAGTAAGCATATTCTTAAGGTCTCCCTACATGACTTGGATCAGTCAGTAACAAAGCCCTGAGGCTAATTATGAACTTTTACTTCTTTTCTCATATTTTGGTTATTGCTTTAAGTTTTAAGTCATGGTTTGAGTTTAGCCCACAGCATTCCCTGATTTGTTTGAAAAATGTTTGAGAGCACATTTTCTTACAACAGGGTGTCTGTACATACTTAAAAAATCTTAAATTCATGCATCTAAAATGAAGAAATCATTTAAAAAAAAATAAAGTCAGTTGGTCTTAATCTCAGGTCTTACATTTTTTCATGGCAGGACTATTCAATCTCATATAGAAGTTTTATTTTATTTATTGTTTTATTGCTTGACTTCTGTTAAGCAAAAGTTTGAGTCGTGCTCTGAAATCATTTCTGTGACTCAAGGCAGCTGACTGCCAGCATATCCCAGCTGGCTAACTGTTTTGCGTCTATGATGGGCTGGTGCTTTCTGTTGGCTAAAGCTGCCCAGACACCAGCGGCTCCACTGGTACGACTAGCGCTAATCTAAGAGCAGCATTTTGGAGGTTTAGTGGATTTTAAACACTGTGGTCAAGCACCAGTCTCACCTATTGATACTATAGAGAGAAATGCAGCTGAGAATGAGAAGAAAATAAAAATGAGTACAGAGTGGTCATTAATGTCAACTACAGTAAGACTGCGATACGATGCAGCGTTTCATATGCCTGCCATCTTTCTTGTATATTTCCGTCATGAAACAGGTCTTAAATTTTCCTCATAATGGCCCTGGAAAAAGTCTTAAGTTTGAATTGGTGAAGCCTGCAGAACCCCGTAAAAAGAGAAGAGTTTGGCATTTGCTGGTGTTAAATTTATATAAAGCTATTAATGAGCTTGTCACTTTTTCTCTTGTGACAAACCGAAAGGATATTAATCTTTATTCTGAGAAACTCTAAAGGTCTGATGAGAATAAAATGTTTAGGACAATAACTATTGCACAGCAAACCTAGATTTAAGTCATTTCCATTCAATTCAAAAGTATTTTATTAATCCCAGAGAAAAACACATTGATGTTGTAACTCCTATAATTTCCTGTAGAGAGCTGTTGTAGTTCTGAGGTGGACCTGACCAGGATAGACTCCGCCTTGATGGTGACCCTGCAAGGATGAGCTAGATGATGGATGGATGGATGGATGGATGGATGGATGGATGGATGGATGGATGGATGGATGGAGTTGTAGTTCAACTTTGCCACGTTGGAAGTTGAAACCAGTCCTGAAGTCAGACATTGTATCCAGTTCCAGGATTAAATTGGATGAACAATAAATTTACTAATTAGAAATGTCTTAAATTGTTGTGTATGTGAATAATCTGTCTCCTCTGACAGGAGCCTTCAGACAAATCTCTCCTGCATTGTCTAAATTAAGTTCAAACTATTTAAAAGCAATACATTCATTAAAATTAGAAGTACATAAGGTGTAAGCACAATACTGAACATTTTCCTGGTAGAGAAATCATTTGCTGGAATGAAGTTGTAATCCCGCTTCAGAGAGCAAAACTACTGACAAGAAATTGACCGTGTTTCCAGTTGCTTTGACAGAAGGGTAGAAAGCAAGAAGCTTAGAACATAACTGAGCCCAAAACAACAGATATTCCTGGTTGCATTTATAAGATATCAACTTAATGAAAATTTGAATAGGACAATTTGGGATGCATTGCAGAGTTCAATTTGCAGAACACTTTGATCAGGCACCATTTGTCAGGAGACTCATTTCATGAGGGGGAGTAGACAGAACCGAAATTGATTTGTTTCACTTAACCAAAAAGAGGGATTAAATAATTCGAAAAATAGGTTTTGAAATCCAGGATTACTCATGTCTGGAAGTCACCCACTCATAATAAAACAAGCCAACTGATGACAAATTAAAGCTGGAGGGAAGAAGACAATTGTAAAAGCACCATGAGAACATTCGCCTACTAGCAATATTCAGATGCCATGCTAAGAGTTGATTGATGTCACAGGTTTGGCATAAAAAGCAAATACTCTAGTGAGTACGCTCCTTCTCCTGTCTGCAGGAGAGAGGACTGAGAAGTCTGTTTTCAGTTTTTTGACGTCCACTCATGTGGCTGTAGTATCTTAAACCTCGTAGAAGGTAATTTATTCAAAAATATCCTAATACATTTTTTTTTAAAAGTTCTGACCAAGACATGTTCTGCCTTAACACTGAAAAATGCAAAGTCGGTCCAACAAAAAATGAGCCTGTCAAACCCAGGCGTTAGATCAGGGGCAGCCTGCAGTTAAATAATTTAACTACTCTAGGAAGGCTTTCAAACTCTCAAAACTTCAGAATTCAGAGGTAAAGGCTATTTGACACAAAATTAGTCTGCAGCAATTTAAAAAAATGATTGTTAGAAACAATAATCAGAATGAAGCATTTTCTAGTCTTACGCCTGAAATGACCTTCACATGACCCATTCGCACATACCTCGCATTCAGTCATCTGAATATTCAACGTTCATAAATCAAGTTGGTTGCCAGCTAGGGCTTTATGTCTGGACACAAGACAGGGAAAAGACAGGTTGGAGTCAGAGTTGGGCAGTAACAATGTGAAATGTACATTCACAGTCGTTACAGTCACAGTGGTTGGGAATTTGTACTTTGGGTTTTTACATGTATTACTCTCTCTCCTGTTCATTTTAATGATAAAAATTATGCTTTTCACTCCAATACATTTCTCTTGTCTTCTGTTACCTGCTACTTCTGCTGGCTGTGTTACTTTGTTCCACCAACAGACTAAAATGACACACTGGTAGGTGGTGATATGTAGATTTAAACTGCTTGCAAAGAGAATAAGAAGAATCATTTTCTCCTACAAGTGTTGCTTTGCACATCAATGTATATCATTACATTACATATTAACTCCTATGTTGCTAGTGATGTGAACCTGCAGGCGCCATTATTTTGCATTGAGTCATGTTGACAGAAACATCCTGCTCCAGTGCAGGATGTGCATGAATCTGTCACAAAAATGTTTTTATTTCACTTATTTCCAATCCAGTTTCTAAGAAATATGAAAGCTGCCAACATTCTGATATTGTGGTGTATTCCGTCAGTGTCTGCAAGACTCCAATTCAAAAGTACTGCATTAACCCCAAAGGGAAATTAAATGTTGTTGTAACTCATTAATTTAGACTTTTCTTATTGAAGATGGTGACGACTGTTGGCAGGAACGATCTTCTGCAGTCGATGCTGATGAGGTGACCACCAGAACTACATCTAAGAGTGACTGAGGAGTGAATGAATAATGCAGAAAATTGTAAAGCAACTTTAATAGTCTAGAGAAGCTCTGAATAAGAGTAATGAATTATTACATATGTGGGGTTGCTGATATGTCCAATATAGAATCCATTTTTCCCAGTTATTACTGGCTATACTTGAGTGAAATGTTTAAAAAAAACCACATTTTTACCAATTTTAACTTTCAATCCACATATGTATTTCTGAAAGCACATTAACTTAAGCAATAATTTGACGAGTATTAACACTGACTCAAGTTAAGAAACAGAGTAGTAATAGTATTAGTACAAACTACTTCGTCTACGACTGGCTGGGATTAAACTCCAACCCTTCTGGTTGTTTTAAGAACACAGAGATACAGTTTTCAAAAAAGGAGTCAGAAAATTAAAACAACTCCCAGGATTCTTCCTTGAAAAGTTGGTCTGTTCCCACAGCCTGAAGTTTTATTCTCTGAGCTTCAGGAGCATTTAATAAGATTTAACTTCTGGCTGAGCTTTGGGATATTGTTTATCATCCATACCTTAACATCTACAGTATAAAACTAATCAATAATGCTGTGGAAACTAAGGCTTTATCGTCTTATATTTCCAACGAGAAGCGTGTAAAGACTAACGTATATTCAGATAACAGATTTTTCCGTAATCCTAGAATTCATGGATAAACTGGCAACAACCACCAATAATCTCAGGAGGCTCTCTGGGTGCAAGGACAGAGCAACATTTAATCCAATTAAGTGTGCATTCGCAGCCATGCCAAGGTTTTATCATAAAACTCAATGGTGGAGGGTGGAAGTAAGTGTTTTAAATTCTAAGGGGGGGGGGCTGAATATGACACGATTCATTAATTTTCAAACTAAGCACCGTCTGCCATTGCCTGTTTTGTCCTTAGTCATAAAGGCAGTCATGTAGAGGTTACTACTGCTTTCTTTATAAGTCCAACTCTTGAAGGCTTGTTTCACTCTGCTCCCTGGGGGTTGCATTGATTTCCGTATGTCTTGTTGCACCAACCAATTAGCCCGCCGCGTTAGCAAGTACGCACCACACAGGGGTGAATATGCCTCAACCTGCCCCTTCGATTTACACAATCGCACCACAGCCTCATTATCTCTTTTCGCTAATAGCAAGTGCTTCTTCTGCATGCTTGTTTGCTTTTGCTGATTGTTTACATTCAATTATGTCAGCTGGTGAAGAGACGGCTGAAGCTCAGCAGGGAGTTCAGTTTCCCCCACGACTAATCTGACCCTCCACCTTATAAAAGCTGTGAGTTGGTTTGCAGCTCTGAATGCAAGCTGGCTGGCACCAGCCGCTGAGCGCATGATTCATCCTGGAAGCAGAGAGGTGGGCAAATGGCAGTGATTGCCTCTTAGCGGTTCATTAGACAGCAATAAGGTCGAGCATTAGCCCACAGCTATAGGATATTCATGGCTGCAGATACAACTCAGCCCATCATCTGTGTCTGCTGCTCGTGTCAAAGTCAATCTTTAAACACGCCAAATCAATATGCCAGAGATAATCACAAAGCACTCAAATCACCGTCTGACAGCAGGCTGAGCGAATACAGCATTCTGAGAGGGTCTCGTACTCCAAGAGGCCAAACCAGAGGTTACTGTGGGTAAGTGCTTGGTTCGTTTTACCCACATATAAGTCAAGAATTAAAAAATGTCAGGGGAACATCGAGCCAGAAGTCATCATTAAAAGATTAGAAAAGCAGCTGCGGTGTTGAAACATACAGTACTGATGTTTTTAAAAGTGTGGCATTCTGTTTGCTAGTGTAACTGCACCTAATGCACGCCAGTCCAGGTCTGGATCGAATTAACACAACAGGGTTGAGTTAGTGTGCGGCAGCAGTGTTCAAACTAACCTGTTCGACCCAGAATAAGAAGGAGCCTATAGATGTGCAGATCTGATGATGGAGGACAGATGGAGAAGTTTGTGTCAGTAAAAAGAAAAACAGCTGAGGTGACCAGTGGATAGTACAGATAAATTATTAAGTCCTATCAGTTTTTCAATAGTGTTTCAGTTTGCAGTGGATGGAAGTATCTTTCCGAAGGGCATCAGAGAGAATAACTGAGGACCACTGGGCAAGAAGCAAAAACAAGACTTCTGGTTTATTCTGGTTTCCAGCTCCAAAGTAGGATTAAAGGAACAAATATCTAATGTTAAGTGGAAAAAGAATAAATAAAATCTCAGTTTCAGTGATTAGTTTGTCTTCCACACCCACACAATCTGGACAGGATACCAATCCATCACAGGAGCACACAGGACAGACATTAAGCTGAGTGCACTGACTGAACCCACACAGGCACAGGGAAAACATGCAAACTCCCACATACAGCAGTTCAAAATAGCAGCCTGTAAAGGCTAATAAAGCTCTTTTCTAGTTAACAAACAGGGTCAGAAGGTTTAAACCTTTTGAAGCCTTGAGAACGTTTGACGTCGCGACTGTCCTTGAAACGAAAGCACCTGCTGATGTCAACTGTGTCCTTAGACGTTTAAAGGGTAATGAAATGCGACCACAACAGCATAAGGAGAAGAAATTAGAACAAAGCATTAATTTTGAGCCCATTCACCTCATTGACTCAGAAATTGAATCCCTAACTCAGAGGGAGGAAATGTGCACTCGAAGCAGAGCAGAAAAACAGAGGAGTGAGGCACCAACTCAGAGGAAGGGAGCACACTCCATTAAATCAATTAAGTCTGCAAGCTGCAGGAGCCTGGCCAGCGGGATAATTATTTAGGGAGGGTGATCAGAGACTAATCTAATGATGATGCCCTTTGCTACCCACAACTAGACTTGATGAAGCAGAGCTCCTGCGGGACAAGGCCCTGACTGTGAAAATGAGGTAACACACACACACACACACAGACACACACGCACCCGTACAAGCACTCACACACACAAACTGATGAAGGACGTGCAGCACCTTCAGTATTTTTTCCTTCTCATGTGACTGAATGTGTTCAGGTAATATCATCATCATCTTGTTGTGTTGAGGATTTAAACTACTCATTCTGAAATTAAAAATGATCCACATGTGGACCGAGTCCAAAGTCTGACACCAAGAAAATATCATTTGTACCTTTCAGGGGTGCTGAAATGACGAGCTCTGAAAGCCGACCGAGACGCTTCCAACAGATCAGCACCATTTCAATTCTTACACACTCGATTAGCTACTAGTTTCTGTTTACCTTCCTGCAGATAGGAAAGGAAGATTAGATGTAGGTGTTTAATTTATTAAGTCGTGTTGATTGAGAGTTTTCTTACAGTACAGACACCTTTAAAACCTTTAAAGCTTTAAAACACGTAAAGATAGGTTAATCATAAATGTTCAAAGGCAACACTTCTCTAAATAATTTGTTTGGGACGGGGTCCAACATGCAAATGGAAGGCTTGGAAGAAACTTATATTTTTGATAACTCAGAAAGCTCAGCTGACTCAAAACCATAAAACGTATATCAGGTTCTACAGTTACATTCAGTGCTGCATCGCTTTATTTCTAATGAAATCAATTTTATTGAAGAATAATCTCGTTGCTGCTGAAAGCTGGAAGAATTGATGGCTCAACAGAGCTTTGACTTTGTGTAAGTTTGGCAACTGCACAAAAAAAACTGGGATTATTCTTATTCTCTTGTATTAATGGTGAAAAATACAATGTTCTATCTTGACAAAGGCTCTTTTTATCCAGCAGTAGACTGTTTCTACTTTACTCTAGATTTGAAGAGCAACATTTTCTCTGAAATATCCCAGTGTTCTGCTTCAAAGTATACACTTCTGAATTACACCAAGGAGCCAACATCCTAGGGATAATTTCCATCTTTTTCAATGGCGTTACATCGTCTAATGCCACACACAACAAGGAAGTAACGCTATGAACAACAGCATCGATTTGAGATCGAATTGTTGTCTTCAGCTGTGTCTCTCTGAGATTCTGAGAAAATTAAACATGGAACAGATTCTTTAAAAGTTTTTGCAGCATTGTCTGATAAAGATATTCTATAAAGATATTTTCTCAGCTTTGTAATACCAATTTGAAATAAACTCAAAGGTTGATAATACAGAGACAGCACAGGGTAATGGGGAAGCACTGTTATTTCAGCACAAGGTCTAATGCAGGACTCAGATCCAGGCCTCAAGGTCCAGTGGCCTGCTGCCTTTAGATGTGTCCCTGGTTCAAAACACTTCAATCAAATATCTGAATTACCTCATCAGAGCAGTCAGGCTCTCCAGAGTCCTGCTAATGACCTGATTATTCGACTTGTGTGTGTTGAAGCAGAGAAGCGTCTAAACCCTGCAGTGCGTTGGCCCTCCAGGCCTGAATCTGAGGATCTCTGGTCCAAAACACGACGACGAGATGAGGAAGGACTGTTGATGTTTTGACTAAAGCCAACTGAGTCTAAGAAAGCATTAAACGCAACATTTAGGCTATCACCCTCAGTGTCAACACGAATGTTAAAATCCACCACTATAACGATCTCATATATTTATTTACCACTAAATCACATAAAAAAAAGAAAAAAAAAGAAATTTGAGGTACGATCTAAAAAATGAGAGCTTCAGAAATATTCAAGCCACTGATCCATTTCTAGCCCATCAACAAATGCAGACTGTGAGTTTTGGATGAAGACGGTCCAAAGCAAGGCGATTTACTCTTGAACAACAGCTTCAACAAACCACCTGGACATTCGGGTGGAGGTTCCCAAGAAGTACTCAGATGGAAAATATCCATTAATTTAATGCAGAAAATTTTAAAGTGTATAATTATCTTGAAGAATTTGATGAAAGAAGCTGAAAGATGGTGGTGGATTGTGTCATTAGAGAAAGTCTCTTTTAATCGGAATAAAATATTACTAAGAATTTTTACAGTCATTAGTCAAAGTGACTTACTTCAGTTTCTGTGTCTCTCTGTCACAATGAGGTAAAGAACCATTACTGATGTTGTGAATCACTACTGGAGGCTCCTTCAGCATATTCAGACTATGTCAGCTACCAGTGTTGTTTCTGTCTGTCCACTTGTCTCCTTTCATTCATGTTGCTAGTCTCTGGCGTGTCTTTCATTAAAGTCCTTCCCTCTCCAGGTGGACGGTAAATACATTGTGTTATTTCTCAGTCCTTTTCTCTCTCTCTCTCTCTCTTGCTCTCGGCGCCGTACAGATGTCCCCGAAGGAGCCAGGGAGGATCCCACCAGGCGATTTCCACTTGACAGACAGAGGGCTGCTTTTGAACTCTCCCTGACGAAGGTTGGCTCTTATTTTCAGTCTGCTCATGAGGCAGAAGTGTCTCAGGCAGAAAGAGGAGCTGAAGTGTGTTATAAAAGCAAAAGTCAAGGGATCTTTGGATCAGGGAGTGTGATTAGAAATAAACAGAAAAGCTTGTGGACAGTCACAGACTCCTAACGAACGATAATGGAAAACGCTTTTGAAATTTGGTTCTGACATTAAAGCTGCTGTATGGATCTTCTGCAAGAAATATCATTTACTGCATAAACTGTCACTGTTTCATGACAGCACAGGAAAAATCAAGTAAATTCAGGTGTATTATCGTGCTATTGCAGTTTGCAGAAATGCATCGCTGCGAGGTCAGCAACAACTCAACAGAGTCAGGAGAAAGGTCTTAGTGCTGCCAATCATGCTTGCGTACACGCTGCTCAATTTGTTAATGGTGCAGAAACAACTTACCATTACGGGAAAGCTTTACCTGCCATTGGTGGCCATGCTAACATGTCTCATATTATACTGTCACGGAATAGTGACAGTATTAAATATGTAAAAACATTTTTCAAAAATAACGTACTGCAGCTTTAAAGCCATTGGTAAAGATTGCAGAAATCACCCCTGGTTTAACTGAAACAACAAAAATCTGGGGCCTGCATGTCTCAAGCTTTTATCTGTGGAGCCAACAGACCAGTCTCCAGTCAGCCCCATTTCTTTAGATTTATCTTCCAGCAATCTTGTAATATTATGACATGATCTTGGTTAACAGTTTTCCAGGTTTTCTTGAGATCTCTCAGAAATTTTAACCCTAGTACAGTTAAGATGGGATGTTGTGTTCTACATAATTAGATTTTTTTTTAATTTATGCCTTTTGAAGTTAAAAACAAAATTACAATCCTTTGCTATTCAGGTTCACTCCAAACTATTTCTTTGTGATGTGCTGAGTTTAGTCAGCAGACAGTTCTGCACTCAGTCTTGAAGTCCTCCTATAACAAGATGATACTCAAATATGCAGAACAATTCAAATTCAGTGCAAAAATACTCTATTGATTCCAAAGGGGAGTTAAATAAACAGCAAAGCCGTGAAAAGACAAAGTGGAACCAAATTGCCTGAGCAAAACAAAGAAAGAGAGAGAGAGAGAGAGAGAGAGAGAGAGAGAGAGAGAGATGGGACAACAAAAGGTCAAACAAAAAAGAACTAGAAGTAAAATTTTCCATGGAATTATTTTGGGATAAAAGAAATCCTAAACCGATTAACCACTATGTCTACGAATACATGAAAAGAGCAGCAAAGAACTAATTAAATTTGATCTTAAGACACTTTTTTTTCTCAGCAGTCGTCACAAAATGTCAATGAATTGTCAATTTGTGAAGAAAAAACAAACATAAATAACACGGTGTAAGCAACACAATATTTCATTTTAGTTCCTGCAAGGTAATCACAAAGGACTGTCAGTAGAAAACTTGACATTTAATAGAGGACGATGTGTACTTTTTTTTTTTTTTTTTTGTTCTGCTGTTTCATAAGCAGATGACTTTCAGATAGGGATTATCTGCTGGAGATGTGAAGACTTATTCAGGCTCCACTTGACATTTTTAACCACAGGTTGCACAATGTGCTGTTGAGGTCAGACTCAAGGTCTGAGCTGAAAATAGGTGAGAGCATCTATCTGCTTAGAAGCAAATATAAAGAAATAGGGAATAAATTAAACTTTTGCAGAGAACTGTTGTAGGTTTACATGACCTAAAACATCTAAGGGCTCTGAGCCTCTGGGCCGTGATGACATGTTGGCATGGGATCAATGCTTCAGCGGGTTAAATCATCTAGAGCTTATATCTTGATAGTCAAATCAAAAATATATTTAGCATATGCTATTTAATCTCCTATGGAAAAACAAAACTGTTTTGTGCACACACATAACAGAAATAGTATCATGTCTCAAAAGTCTGCATGTTTTGCTAGTCGTCAGTCACTATTTCTATTAAATTCATAAACAATCCCAAAGATGTACGCCAAAGAAACATTTAGAAATTAAAAGTCTGCTGAACTCAGTAGATAAACCGTTGTTGTGTTTATACATCTTACCTGACCTAAAACAGGAATTTCAGTCAGAAAGGAAAATGTTTTGTACGTTTTGTATGTAAATATCTGCTTTCACATGTTAAACATTGTAGACGTAGCTCACAGTTTCAGACCAAATTTAAGGTCAGTAGCTTCTCTGCGTTAGATATTAAGAAGTTTCATGAAACCTAGAACTTATAGGCATTTTCCTCATTCATTAATTTCACCTTGTCTCACCAGATAAACGTCTGGTAAGACAAGACAGAGAAATGTCTTCTGTTTGAACTTCTTTCTCTCAGACCTGAACCTCCTGCTGTTGAGCATAAAAATGACTATCTTCTGTGTTTCTGCTTTAGTTGTGTGTATTGCTTGAGCTGACTGTGTATGCGTGTGTGTGTGTGTGTGTGTGTGTGTGTGAGTGGGTGACTTTAACGGCATTGTTTGCGGGGGTGAATTTGGGACGCACTAATTAGGACTGGAAACCCACACAGCAATCAAACTGATATTTTCAAGCCAAGCAAATATAGGCTTCGTATGTAGAATTCAAGAGATGTGTGTGTGTGTTAAATAAAACACTATAGCATCAGTAGAACACTTCACACACAATATGTTTGCATTGATTATCTGGAAGGGCCCTTGTAGACACATGAGCAGCCATGGTGGTAAAGTCAATAGCATTCCCAGCAGCAGGTGGTCCAGCCTGTTGGACTTCAGGCACAGCAGAGACGCAGGGATCAGTGGGGTGGGTTCAGCTGAAGGAGAGCTTAAAACGTAAGGTCATGGTAACCCAAATTACACACTCAGTTTGTTCTATCAGATCTTGTGACATATGGTCTCAAATAATAGAAAAACACAATATTTTTGATATGCTAAGAAATGTCATTGACTCGTCTGTACTTTGGTGAAGGAATCAATGTTAGTTCTGGGTGTGAAGGTCTGTTTCAGCAGATATTAGCATTGAAGAAGCATTGTTGGATTGACAGACAGCATACCTGAGTTATTGACATTGTGAGAATGCAAACTGTTAGCAGCTCATGACAATAGGTGGGTAGTAACTTGCTACTATTAACTAGGTAATTTTTCAATAAATGTAAGGGTACTTTTAGTCCACCATACTTTTTTTTTCTTTCTTTTTTTTTTTTTTTTACCTCTATAAGAATGATTTTATTAGTCTTACCTTTGGACAATTTCTGGCTTCTCTATCCAGCTCTACATCACAGAGTTAAAAACAGGCATGTTTTCCAAGCAAGAATATTTCTTAAGATTACCTTAAGGGCCATCCTCATTATTGGGTGTCATTATAATTTTCGGAAATCAGCATAAAAATCCCGTGTGAACTAGGCAAAACCTGGAATATTTGGTAGTTTTCAAGTTAGGCCAGTGTTCAGAAATGCCTCATTTCCATGGTGTGGGACGAGTTGGTGCAGTTCAAACAGCTATTTTGTCTGTTTCAATTGTAAGAATGCTCCATACAACCAACTTTCTAGTTAATTTATGTAGTTCTTTTGTTGTCAGCTCCAGGAAAGAAGCTCCAGTCAGCCGTCAGGTCTCAGAGGCCCAAACCGAATTGATTTTGACTACACCTAAAGTTGTATGCTGCTGGACTATTGTTTACAGTTCTGCAGGTTTGTGTGTGTGCATGTGTGTGTGAGAGTCCTTGTGAGACTCTCTTCCTGAACAGTAGGTCTCTGCTGGAGGCCGAGGTGAACCTGCTGCAGCTGTAACACCTGGCTTCAATAATCTAATCACCTGCTTAGGTTCTTCATCACCTGTCAGTCAACCTTTTCTGCTAAGAGTTTAAGTAGCAATAATGGGGTGTCATTTATCGTCCCAGAATTTAGTATTAAAAAATGTAAGAGGATTACTGATGGGGTCTCAGTGTTTACAAGGGAGATGATGGGGATCATTTTGGCTTTAGGATGGATTGAAGAGGTTTGTCCTTTGAGAAGTTTAATTTATTCTGATTCAAGTTCATCATTATACTCAATTAAAAATAATCAGTCTAATAGTAGACCAGACCTTTTATTGGAAATTCAGTTATTACTTTATAGAATTCAGGCCGTGGGATTAATAGTCATTTTTGCATGGGTTCCATCTCATGTAGGAAGAAAAGGAAATGAGTTGGCAGATAAATATGCAAAACAAGCTTCAAAAAACAGTTGCATTGAGATACTGATTCCTTTTAGTAAAGAGGAAATAAAATCTATTATAAAACAAAAGGTTAAGGGAAGATGGCAGAAGCAGTGGGAAGAAGAAAGAACTGGTAGATGGCTTTATAGTATTCAAAGGAAAGTTGGTGCAATGAGGGGAACAGGAAGAAGTAGAAAAGAAGAAAACATTATATCCAGGTTAAGTTTTGGTCATACAGGTTTAAACTATTTAAAATGGGGAAACATCCAACAGGTTATTGTGATTTTTGTTTTCAAGAAGAGACAGTAAAACATGTTTTGTTGTTATGTTCTAAGTACTCTGAGGAGAGAAGGAAGTTAGAATGCAGACTTCTAAAGAACAAATTACATTTAAAAATACAAAATGTTTTGGGGTATTCTTCTGAATATTTACATTATTTAATAAACTATCTTAAGAAAACTAAACTGATAGAAAGGATATAAGTTTTTTTTCTTCCTTCTTTTGTTGGGGAGATTATATTATTGCTTTCTGATCCACACTCCATACCAGTAGGTGGCAGTAATGCCCACCATTAATATTAATAATAATAATAATAATAATAATAATAATAATAATAATAATAAGAAGAAGAAGAAGAAGAAGAAGAAGAAGAAGAAGAAGAAGAAGAAGAAGAAACCTTTTCTGGATAGAATTAAGCCACAGCTGGTCTTCCTCATCGAGTACAGATTGTTTACCTTCCACCAGCTAACACCTGGCTTCTCTGTAACACCCAGGTTTAACCTCCTAACTGGTTCCCAGACCAGCCTTCAGTCCAGACCGCCTGCCTCCTTCCCCCTCACGATCTCCCACAGCAGCATCACTGACCTGTCTGCATGCCTACTCCCCAACATCTCCGCTGCTCAGAAAAAGATCTCATCTGTTCTAGAACAACAAAGACTCTCCACCAAACCCAGCCATAATCTGTCTCTCTCTGCATGTGGGTCAGAAAGCTACCCTGAGAGCAGGCCAGCCTCTGCACACATGAACTCAATGGAACAAGACTGTTTTTCCAGGTGTGTAGCTAATTGCAACCTATTAATAGTAGACAGAAGACCTTGGAGATACATGAGCTGTTTCTCAGCCCTAAGAAGATTGTATGAATACAAAGAGAGGTTACATGGAAATCCCTTAAAGCTCTCTAAGTGGCTAAAAATTGTATGAAGACAAAGAGCAGGGTTTCCCCCAGAAAACTCACTGAGCCTGGTGGAAGGGCTCACCCAGCGTGTTTTTGTGTTAAAAAATGTTAACAGGAAATGTGAAAATAATTCTGAGTTATTGGAATATATTACATTTATAGTACTTTAACACCAACTACAGAGTCTTAAAAAGGCAAACACAATTAAATGCAATTGAAATAAATAAAATCAAGGTCATTTTTGTACTTAAGCACTCACCAAAACGACAGCCTTCACAGGGGGCTCCTACAGGTGAAAGGTGGTGTGTGATCCACACTGAGTTCAGAAACGGATGCGGTTTGCAACAAGCACTTATGTCACATTTGTGGTTGCACTAGTTTGACCCAATGTTATCTATTTGTATTTCACCCCACTTGAATGCGGCTAGTGGTGGAAACACTCTTCTGACATTAAAGAAGACATTAAAGTAGCAAACCAAACTGCACCGATCCAAGTCGGACCACTCGGTGGAAACCATACATAAACATCTGTTAAATATAACGAAGGTTTTCCAGTACTTCTCGCTGTTTCCTAAGCATCGGAACTACAAGCCTTTTTGGTGCTGCTTTAATAAACAGAAATCAGTTGTAATTGACGATCAAGTGGAAATATGGAAAAGAATGAGAAAAGGAACGATTAGCAAAACACAGAACTCCTCTAATGCTGGAAACAGAGGGTGTGTGAGTCAATGTGATTAAAGGATTTGCTGCCATATGCACCACTGTCTCCCCTCAGCTTCCAGGTAGCAGGCGGGAGCAGCTCCTCCAACCGTCAGCAGTGGGCCGTCTGATCAGCTTCCAGCCTCCCACTCTCCCTCCAGGAGCAACGAGTCAACCTCCTCTACACGGCCCAATTTAGACGCTGCTAACACCGACACAGTGGGGGAGATGTGTCGAGTTGTCCTCTGGAGCTTTTCAAAGGCTCGCTCCATCAAAGGCCTGGATAACAACCTGAAAATGAGGCAGAAGCAGTGGGCAAGTCTTAGCAGGACAGAAAAGATGCATATAAGAGTTGGGAGTGGGGGGTGGGGATGAAGAAGAGGAGAAAAATTAGAAGATAGAAAAGATAGAAATTAGAAAACACTGGGAAGTTTCACATCTTGAGACAGCTTAGTAAAATTAAAGAAGTCATTTTTAATGTGAGAGGTTGAAGTCCAGGGGGAAGAAGAAACAAAGGACATTATATCATGAAAAATCTTTTCTTTTACAAAGACCGTTCTCAGACAGACTGCCAGGCTGTAAAGGATAAAACATAAAACATTTGTAGAGAAAAGCCGATTGGGATATTTATTACTGCTCTCAATAAATATCACAATCTGACCCAACATTATGCATTTAACCCCTGATCGTTAATCAATGCAGCTAACTTTCTAAGCTTGAAATATAAATATACCTTTACTGCTTCCTAGCAACAAGGGGTGGCTCAACTCACCCCAGTTTCTGCTAGTTTCTGATATGTCTAATTTTGTTGTGCTTTGCTTTTCTGGAAAAACTAATGAAACTTGCTCTGCATAACAATCTAAAGAGCATAACATTGGTCTAAATAGTGAGTACTCCACAATTTCTAAAAGTAACAAAATAAACTAGACAAACAGACAGGACAAAAAGAGGAAAAGACACATTCCTGCATACGAACTTTCGAACTCGGTCACGTAGATGCGCACACACGGGGCAGTAACGCAACACAAGAAAGTTGAAAATGTTCAACATTTGTTGCTCTCGTCTCTCGAGGAAAAACTTGTCTTTCGCAGTTGTTCGTTGCTCCCTGCTGCGATCCAGCCCTCCACAGGAGAGAGGCCTTTAGGTCAAAACAGGTAGGTCAATTAAATCTATGTCACATAATGTTAACAGGTTAAAATTTTCAGATTAATCGCATGCGTTAACAGCTCCAGTGGAACCCCTCTGGATAACAAGGTACAACATGATCAAACCTGTAAGAACATGCTACGCTGTAAGAGATGCTTAGAACTGCACCAGGCTGCAAGACGGATTAAATGCAGGCAGCTGTAAGTACTCGTGTCTGAACAAGGGTGCTAAAAAAGAATGAATACCAGACAAACTGGCAAGAAAGGAGTTACAGGAAAGGATTTTTGTCATATCCTTTTAGATACCAAGACCATGACTGGAGCGTAGGAGCACAAAGCTTGGCAGACAATCAAACAGAGCTCTGTTCTTTCCTGACGGATACCTTTGTTCGCTACCTCTCATAGATTTGAAACCATTGAAAATGTTTGGCTGAGGGGGCTTTAAAGAAATTCACCAGACAAGAGATTAAAAATGAAAACCATAATAAACACACTAAAATGTTTCTGACGGGGACCGTTCTGTTTTTGTTGTCGTGTCGTTTCGGTGAGTAAATCCCCCGGCAGGGATGTCAGCGACTACAAAGGTGTCTGGATGTAGAAAGAGTTCGGTGTTGTGGGATCACTTCAGAAATCAGCTCAATCTGTTGGACAGATAGTCGACTTTTTGGGATTGTGTTTGTTACCGGATGCCTCTGCTTTACCCTGGAAAATCGATTTACAGCGGTTCTCACTCGTGTAAGGACGGCACAGGTAAAGTTTGGCAACACAAAAACTGAAACCATGGAAAATCATCTCTTTGGCTGTGTGTTTCTGTTAAAGCACCAGAAGTGTCTGTTGTCTGTCTTACCTTTGAATTTCTACAGGTTTCTTTAAAGCCTTCGTCTTGAGTGGATAGATGGAGAATCTTTTACAGATGTACTAAATGTTGGTTTTGACTTGGATTTTTTTTTTTTTTTTAATACATGTTAATATTTGATTTACTTTTGGAACAAAATCATATTACAGCTGATGATGGAAAGTTAGGCAATTTAAGTGGAAGGATATTAGAAAAAAGAAAATAAAAAAAAGAGGGGTCAGAACTAATTTTACATTTATTGTGTCAAATATTTGGCTCCACAAATGAAAAAATGGACAGGAACAAAACATGCGGGTGAGATTGGCTGGATACTTTCATGTTTGTTGCAACAGTCACTGATGATCAGATAAGTTTTGTCCTCCACTATGTGGTTTCAGTGGCCCTCTTGGCTCCTGCCTGATCTGATAAAGATGAAGAGCTCCATCAGGAGACCACACAGGAATCAGAGCATCTCTGAGCAGGGCTCTGAGTGATGATAGTGAAACTGAGGGTAGTGATGTCTGGTTCGAAGGAAGCAGAGAAAATGAGGAGAGAACGGACCAAGTCTCACTGCAAGTTTTGTGAAATGAGAAGAAGTGTTTTCGTTCTGGACCTGGAGAAGACCAGATACTGAACACAAAGTCTGACAGGGAGTTTGGCAACAAATGATTTAAAAAACAATTGGAGCTGCCGTGGAGGGCTCATGAAAACCTTAATGCCTACAAATTTGAGTCAAAATTTTCAAGGAGTTGATGACCACAGAACTCTGTGAAGTTTAATGGGTCTCGATGAGAAATGGCCATGATGAGAACTCTCAGGATCATCTCTGTTTGTGGTTCCCCTCTGGTCTGTGCAGGATGGGTGGAGTCCTTCATGATGCCCTCCCCTGTGTCACAATGCTCAGAGGTAACGGGCTTTTTGTTTTTTAGGCATGTGATTGGTCTGTGCACTGTTGTAGTAAAAGCTGCAGTGCATGTGGACGCTCTGCTGTCTTGTCTAGATAGAGCTGCTTCTCCACTGCATCCGCTGCTGTCCTGGCAGCTGGTTGACTGGGCAGCTGCTCTGACCCTGCTGCTGCAATGGGGTGCCGGGCTGAGCATTAAGAGTTTCTTCCACAATTAACATTGTGTTTGAGTCTTTTTCTCACTTTTTGTATTTGTTTTGTTGTATTATTTAATTTACTAATGTGTTTTTTTTTCTTTTTTGATTTTGATTGCTGATTTTCTTGATTTTTGCATTGCATGTTTGTTTTTTTTGTGGAATAACTGACATAATTGTCTTTATCTGACACCTTCCTGTGTTTCCTGAGGGATCGAGTTGTATGTCTGAAGCCTGGTTTTAAACAGGATCACGTTTTAATGAATCATTAATAAAATATAATATTTTGAAAAACTTTGTTTATTGTTCATGTGCGTTTGTGAACCTGTATTTCAATTTGTAGGGCAGTAACGCCCCGCCCGCCTCCAGCTGGCGTTGTTGCACCTTAAACGAAACTTTAAAAAATGTCCCCCCTTCTGGCCATGTTGAGGACGAAATTACATCAATGGCAAAATATATTTATAAATTGTTACGTTTAAAGAAGTACTATTGAATGCAGAGAAAATATATATCTTAACAGCTTGTTAACAAGTAGTTTTATCAACACATTCTGCCGCAACCGACCCTGTGAGGACATCAATGATCTCGATGTGGCCCATAAAAAAATGGTTTTGACACTTTTGGTCTAACCGGAGCAGCTTCTCTTCAGCCGCTGCATATTGTTGCATTCAGTGATAACTATTAGCATCTCCTTCTTTTGATAAGCTGCAAGGTGATCTAGTAGACCGTGTCAGGACTCTTGGGTTGTGTTTTGTGTATTTCTGTGTTTCTCTTCCTCCTTTGTTTTATCACTTATGTTCTAGTTCATTTTTTTCATCCTGTCTTGGTCGTTTTAGTTTCATTATGTCCAGTTAATCCTCAGTGTTTGTATTTTTGATTGTTCCCCCTGTGTAACGTCTCACTCATGTTAACTAAAGAGACTGTGTAGTTTTGGTATAATAAATGTCCTAATATTAAGTTGTCTAATTTGCAGGCTTCTTACCATTGCAGAGTTGCAAACCATGTTTTACATGTAAAAAGTGCCACAATAAAAACAAGTAATTTCAAATAATTCACTGTTTAACAAAAAAAAAACAAAAAAAAAACTGTTCTCTAAGACTAAATGAGAACTTTCAGATTTGTTCACAAACGGCAGCTTTTATGCAACGGAGTCATCAAATTGTTCCATGTCGTTTCGAGGAGCTTCTCTTTTGTGCGTCACCTGATGTCTTCTCTTCCTCTGTCTGCATGTGGATTTGCTGGACTTACTCCAAGCCGTCACCTCCCTCTGCCATTTTCGAAGCACCACCTGTCACATACAAGCTGATTTCAATGTCTAATCAGGGCCATTCACTTTCCCCCAATGACTCACGCTGAAAAATCATAGTTTCAGAGGCCTCTTTTCAGCACCAACTGCGGATTTTCATAGAGCTCCACGCGCTCATTACCAGAGCTTGAGTGCAAGCTGGGAAATCAACGGCCTGGGTCAAAGCACTTCCAGCAAAGAAGGCAGCTCTTTGTTGCTCTCTGTCTCTCTCTCTCTCTCTGGATTTGGGTCTGGGCGCCCACAAGGTTAGGAGATTAGCATACAACATCCGATGTGTGTTCGGAGGCGTCTGAGAGGCTGCTCAGGTCTCAGCTTATGCATATATGTACATGTGTTATTAGCCGACATGTCTTACAAAAAAAAGGAAAGGTCGTGTCATCTGTAGAGTACAACGTCTCAGCTGTCAGTGTGGAGAAGTGCCACTGTTTCATGGTATGATATGAAACATAAAAATAAAAAGTAAAACTGAAACAAAAACCTCAACATACATTATTTCACATTGTCAGATCTCCACAAATCAATAATTTGGTCTTTAAAGTGGAATAAACTTTTGTGGTTTTTAAAAAAATTATTTTTATAGATGTTTTTACATCAAAGAAGCTGCATTATGTAGTGCAGATTAATGTTGTAGCCGTAGAGTAGCCCCTCTGTACAAAAGGCTGGTGAGATTAAACCACCATGAATCAAGTTATGTGAATGGTCTGTGTTTCATTTTTCTGCAGTTTCTGCAAAAAGAACAAAACGACTGTCAGACTGAGCTAAGTTGAGTCTCATCTTTTGAGACAATTTGAATTGTTTACTTTGAGATCACTTGGGAATTAATTTTTAAATGTTTTCCAACTATAAAACCTGCCTGAGTAAGCATACAGGTAATAAAAAACCTTCCTGGTACATCATCTACTATATCTACGTATTTTATTTGTTTCAGTGCGTCGTGTTCGGCAGTGTTCCACTTAGATTTGTTGTCTGTCAAATAGAGCATTACTGCTTTGAGTGTGTGTGTGTGTGTGCGTGTGTGTGTGCGTGTATGCATGTGTATGTATTTATATGAGCCACAAAAACATGTCATTTAAGAATAAATGACTTGAATGGTGGTCCCTGCTGGCATACCTACTGCACAATGTTTCTAGTCAATGGGATTAATAAAGTATTTTGGAACTGAATTGACTAAATACCAGTTAATATTGTTTAAAGTGGCCTGCAGTTCTTGAAAAGAGAGACTTTTCAGAGGCAGAATGTGCAGCAGGAATTAGGACTTATGCTATGAATGGTGACGATGTTATAGTGAAACAATGGGGCCACACAAAGAGAAAGAATAACAGAGGAGTGTAAAGAAGTCAGCCACAGATCACAGCAACATGAAGCCTAATCTGGTAATCAACACGCCAGGAAATTTGGAACGCATCTCTGTCTGGGTCACAATAACAAAAAGCACAAACGAGCATCTGCACAAAACATCAGAACATGGCATGAGCATAACAAAGACATTTGTCAATTAAGACAAATACCTGCACTAGGAGTTTCCCAGTCAAGGAATGTTCAAAGTAAGGATGTGAACCTAAACCCGACCACAGATCCCTGTTTTTGATCTGGGACCAACCCCAATAAGGCCTGCAGCCTCCTTGTGCACAATCCCAACCTATTTTCACACTAAAGACAAAAATATGGTTAATGCAGTCAACATGAGCCATGCAGCTGCTGTTTCACTCAATCCTTCACACAATTTCCACAACATATAACAAACCAACCAACCAACCAACCAGCCAACCAACCAACCAACCAACCAACCAACCAACCAATCAACCAACCAACCAACCAATCAATCAACCAGCCAACCTCTCAAAGAATCCTGCTGCACTCTGAAGATCCTGCAGCGTTTCTAGCAGTTTCTGCTTGGCTCATTTTGGACTCGGAGATCAGAGACCCTCTCCTCTCTAGTTCTCACCATTATCATTTTACATATACACAAAGAATACAGATGACAGCTTTTACTGTAAAAATCAGGTAATCCTGTAACTTGATGCTGTAGAATAGATGGTTGTCAACCTTCCTCAGGTGGAGCGGTGGACTACCGCTTAACATAGAAGGTCAGAATAAAAGAAAGAGTTCGAACCTCAGACTTTTTCACAAAACTTTGTATGTGCACACACATTTGCTTTTTCTTCCTTATCCAGCGTCCTTTGGCATGTGCTACAGCCATCCAGGTTGGAAAACTGAACCTCCAACTGCATTCCTCCACTCCGCTTGAAATCTGTCTCCACCGAGTCCTTGTCCTCTCCATCCCTCTGCTGCCACTGTTCACACTTTCATCCCTCCCGAGGGCCATCAATAATGCAGCAAGCAACTTCTCAAACAGTGTGTACACACAGAGTGCCATAACACACAAATGCAGTGTTCAAATAACACGCTGTGTGTGATTTACAGACAAACACTGTACGAGGGTCCTCCAGTGTGGGCCATTATCATGCAGGCAGGCGCATCTGCAGGCATCAATAAGTGAGGCGGGCGGAGGGGGCGAAAGGGTCTCCGGGTCAAGGCGGTGGGGTGCTTCACACATCAGCAGGACTCCTCACTGACTGTCACAGCCTTTCACAAGCAGATCTAAAAACAAACCTTCCACCACGGCTGTCAGTCAGTCTGCTGGCGGCTGAAGAAAAGAGCAAGAGGCTTCAAAGGGACAAGTGTCTGAACAGGAGAGAGGCCAAAGAGCAACTCCAGAACATCCACATATGTAGGATAGTGTGGAAAAAGTGATCTAGGATGTGAATCTAAAGATTGGAGGGGAGGAACCTCCAGTTTGTAAAAAAGGATTGGAAAAACATTTGTCATCATAGTGATGCCCAACATCTTCCGGCAGCCAGAGTTCAGTGTTTGTGTTGTCGGATCTCTCACCGCTGAAAAACAAATGATAAAACAGCTGGTTTATCACAAGTAGATGAGTCACATTCAATAAAAAGACCATCATGGACTGGTCAGCAGGCCTTCACAGAGGACAAGCAGCACAAACAATTTAGATAAAACCAGTTAACCAGAGTGCCTCTATGTGATAAGACATTTTACTGCAGTTAAAATAATCAGTCGCCCTAAAACCTCTGTCATCCAACATGTAGAAAACGAGCAGGCGTATTCATGAGATGCTGACTTCATCAACTGGAGGTCCAGAGTATCCTCAACCTGAAGATTCACTGGCTGATTCAACAAATGTGCAAAAAAAAAAAAAAAAAAGATATTTATTTTAATCAGGGTTTTTTTTTGTTGTTTTTTTTTGTTTTTTGTTTTTTGGTTTGTTGTTTTTAAGGACACAGTTGCATGTTTAAGCATTGTCAACAATATCTTCCTGTAACATAATTACCCAGTAATATTTTTAGATTTCCTGCAAACTCACCATTTTTTTGTTACAAGAAATATGGTGGAGCCACTGAATGATGAGTAATAGGCACTGAAATGGGAAACAAAAACATCTGCCACTAAAACAGAGAAGTGAAGAGACTGCTGCGTTAAATAAGTAATGAAATACAGGGTGGGCCATAAGTTTCCATACGTAGCAGAATAGAATGTAAAATGTATATTTCTTTTATATTTCAGATACCCAAGAAGACGCGTTTGACAAAAGAGCGAAGAACTGAAATGATACTGACTGCTGGATCGTGGAGCGGTCGCATGGCTGCACGAAACTTTACCAGAAAACATGGAACGAGCATCACACACACGACACTGTGGCAAAACTTATTTGCAAGTTTCAGAAAACTGGAGATGTTGCAGATCAACCACGAGGTGGCCCAAGACGTGCAGCGATTACACAGAGTCCCAGAAGAATAAAAACGGTGGTCCAATACAAAATGTTTATTTTTTTCTATGTATAGAAACTTATGGCCCACCCTATACAATGTTTTCACTGTTCATTTCGTGTCAAACATGAGCCAATCTAAGTGTTTGGACTAGGAGTAAAAATGTTAGTATTCCACTCTGAAAAGCCCCAGAGGTCTAATCCCAGATCCTTCCTGCAACCGTGTTCCATGTTACCTTTGATGTGCATCACTAAGGTTACGCCACGGTCTAATGGATCAAATCATAATCATGTCACTTACCTTAATCAAGATGCCTACGTCTAAAAGCTGCTTTGAGATCATTAGAAGTAAATAAAAGATTTAATTACAGCATATTTGGTAAATTTGCATGAAATCTGGGACAACACCTCTCAATGTCCAGTGAGCGCTGTCCCTCTCTAACCAGGTACAAGCTGCACTGTGTGCAGGATGTCCTCCCGTCTCTGCCATCTTCAAAGTGTTCAGCAGGGAGATTAAAAGGCATGTCGTAGGAAGAAGAGAAGAAAAACGAAAGAGCAGCATGCAAATTATTGAAGAAATGGGAGAGAAAAAAAGAGAGAGTGAAGGTCAAAGAAAATCAAAGTAATGGATGTGTAGACTTTAGGCTGAATGATGGAGGGAAGAACCAGATTCTAAGTCTGTAGTTTCAGGTTGTGACACATCAATTAGAATTTCAAATTCTGGTACATTGATGAGTCTTCGGATGAACAGATGGGACTGCTGGGGATGCTGAGAAGTATTTTTGACTTTTTTTTAAGGCAGACTGGGACATTCCTAGCCTGGTACAAACTAATCCCTTGGATTAAACTTTGTTTTGCACAAATGGCCTGGGCTCTCAGCTATCAGGAAACGATTTCTTCCTGGGGTCGTGGGCTCTGTTGACGTTTTAAATGTTACTAATGAATGGGCTTCTCCATGAGGTAACACACCAGTTCAGCGCTATGAACCTTACCAGAAACTGCCTGTGCTGTAAACAGCCGTCCTTCACCTCAAAGAGAAACGCTGATAGAGGTGGCCGTTAGTGTCGATTCAATATTAGGAAGAATGACCAACACAAACTGAACAGCTTCGTTCACTTCGCTAAAACTACAGGCAGACTACAATCCTAAAACGGCGCAGAAAACTGATTGCATCGATCACAGCTCCTCCTTCTTCTGTTGGCTGATTGGCTCAGAGGAAATTCTACCAGAGAGAATCCAAGTGAAAGGGAGAAAACCCCAACTGTGCTGTTACTGAGATGTGAATCAAGTGGAATAATGGCAGAATGCAATGACCAAGCTAGTTGAGAGTCCTCTCTCTCTCTCTCTCTCTCTCTCTCTCTCTCTTCCATTACCTGGTGTCTCGCCCTCCACCTCTCGGATGGTGTGCTCTCTCCACTGCTGTATTTGCAGCCTTCCTTTATAATGAAAACCGCCTCTCAGTGAGGAGCAGGCTCCCGTTGTTCACTTCAAAGAGCCGGCTCTGAAAGCTGGAACGTTTGTGACCAACCCATCACTGGTCTGCTGAGCTTATTATACAAACTACCTCAGAGCAAAAGCTCCTTAGAACAATGTTGAAGGCCGAGGCAGAGCATGTACATATATGTGTTACTGTGATGAAGTGCTGAGTGTTGGAAAGAGCTTCATGAAGAAACAAGCGTCAAATTAGGAAGTTAATTTTAAAACATTTCTATAAAAACGGGAGGTAACAGTTTTTGGTTGTGTTATGAAGTGACACTGTGTGGCTGGAAAAAACAAAAAATCCTCCTTTAAAAAGAACTTCAAGGTTGTATTTTAAGCATTCAGAAGGTGTCAAAGTAATTAATATGTAGAAATTAGACTGAAATTTGATAAACTCCCAGTACTGAGGCGTCTCTGAAGGCCTCAGAGGCCCAGAGGTCCTGTCTGGTGTTAAAGCTGTAAGCAGCTGACTGAGAGGACGACCTGACCTTTGACCTTTCAGCAGACATATGCTTTTTCTTTGAGAGAGAAAGATCCATATGCCATATCCTTTATTTATCAGCGTTATCAGCTGGACCGACATTCTTTTAATCTTCAAATCTTGCCTTAAATTGATAACATATCTGTCAGAGTTATATTCACCCATATACAATCCCCCTCATCCACGTTCTGGGGAACTAGGAGGTTTTGGGAAGGAAATCGAGGGGATTTGCAGTTAAATCTGCTTAGACTCTTCCCCTGTCTGCCGCGTCGTGTGACTGAAGGCTGTGGATGTGCCGCCTCACTGCAGCTGACAGGAGCTGCCTGCTATAAAAATCAATACAACTCCTTTCTCTCCACTTCTGCACGTCTCTGCTGGCGGCTTCTCCTGCCGACACTAAATCAATGAGCGCTGAAGCTGATTAGCAGGTTCAAGCGCAGGTCATTTCACAGAGTCACAGTTTTTCTTTTTTTTAAACAATTACCCTAATCGTATTTACTGTAGCGACTCACTAGAGGCAGAGGAATGTTGCTGTCAAGCTTTCAATAAGCTTTCTAACTACAAATAAAAACAGAAACTGAAAGAAGAAACTCTATTTATCTGTATTTTAATGTCCCCCCGCCCCCCCTCCCACATTTGTAGACACATTTGTACTGTAAGAAAAAACATCTTTTAAATTGTAAAATACCAACAGTTAAAGACTGTAACATCCAAAGCATCATATGTGGGTTGGCTTGAACAGGACATGTTAGAAGAAGAAACGTTTTATGGATGGCGTCCTTTCACTGTGTTAAGATAAGTAACGGAAAAAGGTAACACTTTATTTGAAGGGGTGTGCATAAGACTGACATGACACTGTCATAAACAAGACATAACACCTGTCATGAACATGAAGAAGTCTTTATGAATGTTTATGACAGTTTTCATGAAGTGTCATTCGGTAAATAATGACACTTTTAATGCAAAGTTGCTTTAAAAGTTGCATTGAAAGTCCATTAAAAATGCCAACTTTGCATTAAATTGTCATTATTTGCAAAGTCATGCAAAGTTGGCATTTTTAATGGACTTTTAATGCAACTTTGCATTAAAAGTGTCATTATTTGCAAAATCATGCAAATATCCTGCAGCATGGAGTTTGCATGTGTTGCCTGTGCATGCATGGATTCCCTCCAGGGTCTCCAGCCTCCTCCCACAGTCTAAACATGGCTGCGGTAGAATATTTGGTCTCTCAAAATTACCCTCAGGGATCAATATGTGCATCGATGAACACGCCAGGACGCCTGTTCAAAGATCGGTTTTGACACACTTTGGATGAAATAAGAATTGAACCTAAAGTGACTTTGGCTGTGGCTTTGGTGGGTATCGTGAACTCGATAAAGACTAATTAGAATTTTGTGCGTTTTGGTGATGAGCTCATCTGTTTTCTCCGAGCTTTGGAAATGTTTAGGAATAATTTATAAATCCCGCAATACAGATGGCAAGAAATAAAAACGAAGTTCAGAACAGATTTTAAATTTAACAAAGTTCTACGTTGAATCCATCAACTTTTATGATTTCTAAATTATATCATCACTCCATGTGGCAAACAGAATCCTTTTATATTTTACAAAATGTCAGGGGAAAAAACCCTTCAGGATGTGAAAATGAAGCTCGAAGGGCTGAGATTTCCCTTCCAGTTCTTTGCTCTAACATAAACACATCACTTAACACAAGTTACAGCAATCCTACAGCGCCCCCAAGTGGTCTTCCACTACCATTTAAAATGGTAATAGCCATCTGCATGATTACCATTTGGCTGTGGGGTATGAAAGCAGGAAAACCTTCTCCTTTTGTCCACAGTCCTTTTTCATTTATTTCCACAGCCTAACCCAAACAACACTTCTTCTTCGGGCTCAGGGTTTGTTCCTCGGTCCTTATGCTGTATCAGACATAAGACCACATTCACATGCAATCACACAGATTCAGGAATGTTCAGATGAACTCTGTTGGGCTGTGGTTGCCACTCCTTACATCTTGCATTTACGTATACCATGTCATTTTCAGTGATATCGTCTATATGTACATGTGCTTCTATAGTTTCTTGGTTCTGTTTTCGTTTCTCTCTTTCTGCAGGTGTAGAAGCAGACGACACACTGCAGAACCTGCTGGATACATGGTGTTGTTCTGCATCGTCTTCTTTCTCTCCTCCACTCATATCTCCATTCCCTTTTAACCTTTTTTTCTCCCTTTCTTGTCTCCTGTCTTTTTCGTCCTCTTCTCCATTACATTGAACCCAAAGCAATTTCTAATGAAATTTTAGTGGAGCATTAAGTCGTAACATTCCACTCGTAAAAGTAAATCTGTTGGGTTTTACCCTGACACTCAGACAACAACAATGCGGGACAGGACATGTTAAAAACATAATAAAATAAAATCCAATGGTTGATGGTCGTACAAACGCAAGTGACTATCACATTAAATTGTTTTTTTCATATGTATTTTATTTCCTGAAATACCAAAAGTCAAAACATTTAAATTAAAAAAAGGATAAGAGTCCAATATGTTCTGCAAGGAATTAGCAGGTTTTTTCTTTTTTTGTTCATGTAATGTTTCTCTAGCTTTCTCTCACCACTGTCCACGAACATTTATGTTAAGTTAGTTGGTTTCTCAGGTCTCTCTTCAGAAAGTGTGTGTCCAATCCACCTCTTGTCTAATGACTGCTGGAGATGGGCAGCATCTCAACCTGCTGCATGGATCAGGGCTTATAGACGGTATTATATTCCTCAGGTTACTCTAATTCTTTGTGTTGGTCTTTAGCATTTTGATTCCCACCAACTCTTTCATTCTGTATGCGACCGAGTCTCTTGAGCTGGTTTATGTGTCCATCCATCCATTTTGTTACACCCTTGTCCCTAGTGGGGTTGGGAGGGGTACTGGTGCCCATCTCCAGCGAGACATTTCAGGCGAGAGGCGGGATAAAACCTGGACAGGTCGCCAGTCATGTGCTACATGCACACATCCATTCCTAAGGAGAATTTAGAGAAAGCAAAGAACCTAACAGTCATGTTTTTGGACTGTGGGAAGAAGCCGGAGTACCGAGAGAGAACACGGCAGAAAGATCCCGCCACCTGATGCATGCTCAAACTTTGAGTTTGAGTAATTCTTATTTCTGTCTCAAAGGATGTGTATAGTTCATCTGAATCAGGAATGGTTTTCCACGGCATAGTGAGCAATAACACTGCACATTTTAAAGGAGAGAAACTGGAATGTTGGAAAGTTTATTTCAACAGACCAAGGTAAAACAAACAGTGTTAATATGAAACACTGATCTGCGGTGTGTTAGCAGAGAACTGATGTGTAAACTGAAAAAAACAACTAACCCAGAGAGCTCAGTACTCCTTCAGGTCGCCTCATTACATTGAGCTCAGGGTTTTCTACAAAAATACAAAAAGCATTAAGTAAAAACATACAGGAATGTTACTACAGAGAAAATGAAAGCTAACAGGAACAGTCAGCTTCTTCCTGTCTGTAACGCTTTTATTTCAGCTAGCGTGAACATTTGCTTCATGCTTTGCTCTTATCGGAGCTCTCCTGCTCTGCTCCCTCTCCTCCGCTCCCGAAGCGCTGGTGAAGCTCAGACGACAGCACCGAGCAGCAGGATTTCTGGGAAACAGCAGAGGAGCCGTAAAGAACAGGAACACCACGTGACCCGACTCCGCCGCCTGAGTCTCTCTGCCTACCTTGCCGTCCTTGGCTCGGCTGCGGGCCCTGGACAGGAGCTCAAGAAGGGCCAGCAGCAGCCCCACACCCAGGCCCAGTCCAAGCAGCAGGAAGAGGCCGCGCAGGTCGTAGGGCTTCAGCGCATCCGATCCGTGCGTCTCGTCAGAGCCCACACAGCTGCTGGCCCACCACTTCTCCCGCAGGTGTAGTAGCTCCCCTGACTCGCTAAGCTGGAGGATGGCGATGGTCAGGTTCTTCACCAGCGGAGAACCTAGTGGGGTAAGAAAGGAGGAATGAGGAGCTGGCGCCCGTCTCCAGAGGTCATCGCCGGGTGAGAGGTCCGGTACCGGAAGATGATAAACTGAGGATGATTACAATGTGGTGTGAAGTAGCCAATGTGACTCGCAGTGGAAAAATTGCTGCATATATAAAATGTTCTGAGGAAGCCTGTGTAATCCCTGCAGCACGGCTCCCAACTGGAACCGAAGCTTTTATGATTGTGGAGGAGATTATTTAATTAGGAATTGATTTGATTAATCTAAAAATTATAGTTTTAACGATAGATTTTTTAAATATTTATTTCTAAATGTATTTGAACTTACTCTCGTTTCATTTGAGTAAGATTATTTCACACTCAAACTTGTTGTAACTTTTGCCATAACAAGTTACTCTGTAATAGAGTTTACTTACTCACCTCAGCTAACAATAGCAGCCTGCCAGATGCATATTAATATCAATATTTATTATGGCTTCATCTGATTCGATGTGTAATGTGATGGAACAGGACGTGTCTGTGCAGATGTGCCTGATTATTAAAAAACAAGCTTTCTGTTCTTCACTCAGCAGTGTGGAGGAAGCAGCAGCGACATGTGATGCTGACAGATGCGGACGCCTCACCCCGAGGCACAGCGATGCTGTACGACCTCATGGAGATGACCTCCTGGGCCCGGGTCAGCCTACAGTACCGAGCCACGGCCAAGTCCAGGGACACAGCTTCCCCGATGAAGGCGAAGCGCCCCTCCTGGGCCAGGCGGACCCCCTCCTGCATGGTGGACACGTAGCTCTTTTTGCGCTCCATGTGCTGGTGGATGCGGCGGTACACGGGGTTGTTGGAATTCTGGGGAAATAAAAACGAGTCATTTCATACGGTCAGCCAGTTAAAGGCGTCGGATCCGCTGGCGGACGCCGGGGGTTCTCTGTGCCTTGAAGAAGAGCATGGTGGAGCCGTTCTCCACTGTTCCGTAGTCGATCACGTCCTGGTTGGCCAGATCCTCGAAGCTGGTGATGGAGGCGTGCTTGCTCTTGTTGTGCAACACCGAGTTGAAGTTGACAAAGTAGCAGGCGAGCAGCAGCACTGCAAATATCCACCAGATGGCGCCGACAATACGTCCAGACAGAGCTTTAGGGTGAGGACCGGCACCTGAGAAGAAAAAGACAGGATCAGCTTCCGAAAGCAGGAGCGCTTAGAGTTAAAAAAAGTTTATCTTTATCATGGGATTTATTACGTTTTTCTAAATCTGCTTGACATTACAGGACCACTGGCTCTAATGGCACACAGGCAGGCAGCCAGAGTTAAACTCCCCCTCAAACAAACATGAGAACCGCTGAGTTCTTGGACCATCAGAGCAGAGCAGTCTGGCAACAAACAAGTTTTTTATGAAAGATGAGAAAAAGTCACTTTTAGTTTTGTGGAGAACAGAGCAGAGGAACGAGAGACTGGGGTGAGAACCACAGAGAAGGTAAAAACAGAACCTTCTAGGTTCTAAAGCTGTGCAGTAATAGTTAAATTCACTGGATATGAACAAACAAAGCAAAACTTTTTTTTCCATGAGTCTCTATGTAAGATCTGATAAAAATTATGTTTTAAAACTGACTGGTGCAAATTTTCTTACATTTAAAAAAAAACACAAACTAAATTTAGTGTTGATAATACCTGTAAGGACTCCATAGGGATGTTAAAGAGTTAGAGTTTGTTTTACTGAAAACAATCTGTCATGGTAAGATGTGAGGATCTGAAGATGTTTTTTTTTTTTTAATCAATTTTGAGAAAGATGTGATTAGAAGGACAGCCAGCAGAGGGCGTGGCTGCTCCTGCCTGCGTCGTTGTTACCTTGCAGGGTCAGCGCTCCTGTGATGTACCAGAAACTGTGCAGCAGAGTAAAACTGTGCTCGTCTGCTTCTGGGTCGGCCCATTCCATGGGGCTAATCCTGAGAGGGGAAACATGATGGGCGGTGCGGTCAGAGGGTCTAAACCGTTCATATTCATGAAACAACTACATTCCTGTTTTAAATCCATTAAGTTACAGGGAAATGTTTCTTCCACATTGTTGGAATTTGCAAGTGTGAGTTTATATTTTGGTTCTACCCAGATAAGCAGACGACAGTGAATAAATGAACAGACAGACAGACAGAAGGGTGGATGGATGGAGGGAGCTGAATTCAGATAGCTGAACACTCGCTGATTTGTCTTTTTTCTCATTTTATGTTTGTCTTTTGCTTAAGTCTTACATTCTGAAGTGAGATATTTTAAATAAGTCATTCCCTTGTTTATGTTGTGTACAGCCAGCACACTCAAACAGGTCGTGTGTTTTAACTGCACACCATCTCTAGACAAGAGTGTTTCCTGGGTGAACTGCATCTTGTTGGAGATACTGATGGTTTTGGTGAAGCGGGGTTAGATTTTGCTGTTTTTCTCTTCCTGAAGTCAATACTCGGCTGCTTGGTTTTGCTGATGCTTCAAGCCAGATTAGTGACTTTCTACTCAAAAAGCTGCTTCACCTCTCTCCCATCTGCCATCTCTCCTTCCCCCCGATTATTCTGACCACAGCGGTGTTATCTGGGTCCAGCGGTGGGTGGAGGCCGGAAGTCCCAGGTCTGTCAGCTAACCTGTGTGAGCTTGGTGCTGAATGCTGAGCTGTGGTCTATAAGCAGCAGCAGTCTGGCGTAGCTCGCTGCTGCACCAGTCACTCAGAGCGGCCGAATCGCTCTGTAGGCCCAGTTCTGCTGCTGAATGTACGACTCTGCACCACTTCTTAAAACACTGCATGATGACAGGTGTAAGTGCTACTGGGTGGTGGTCATTCTGGTTGTCTGTGGATTTTAGGGAGGTTGCAGTAAAACAACGTTCAAAACACAGGAACAATGAGGTTCTGTCTATTTTTAAGCTAAAGAGAACAAACTCTATGTCAAATGTCTCCATATGTCCTTTTACATTGATTGGTTAAGCTGACGTTAGAAGTATCAGTTGGCGTTCTTTTATTTTTGGCTAGGAATGATACAAAAATTCAGTAAATTGCATCATAAGGAAACATATGGCGATATTTCACTCATGTTTCACTCCTTGTTTTGTTCAGACTGTATTTCATTGGATTCTGATGTTATTGTATAAATAACTGATGTTTATTTCTTTTAAATTTGTTTTGTAACTTTAAATAATAAATTATATAATGAATGTCTGGAACAACCGGGCAGTAGATTCCTCCCAGATGTTTCTGTGGAACATAACTCTATTTAGCCTATTCACAGATTTTTTTTTTCATGCCTGAAATATTTCACAGAAAATCCAGCTCAGGAAGTTGAAATACCAGGAAACACTGTAGGCTGGTGTTTGCAAAGTAACCAATCCAAAAGAGGCATTCACTTTCCTTGGCCCTGACTGGCTGGATCCCCAAGAGAGGAGATTAGGAAGTGTGTAGATGTTCCGTTCAGAGTTAGCACTACAAACGTTTGTATTGTGTGTGTATTAATGCTTATTAATGTATTCATTAATTCATTATGTGCTTGAAGTATTAAAATAGGGGTATACAGTAAAACATTCCCACTTGTTTGTGAAAAGTTTAGCTTCACCAGAAACATTTTTGTTCATTATAATGCAGAGTGACTCTATATGAACACTGCATTTTTTGTTTCTTTGTTTTTAGCCTGTGACTTTTATCGTACAGTTAATAGGCAAGAAATGGCGATGTGAGAGAAGGGGAAGACGTAATTGAGGACGACAGCCTATGCACATGCTGAGTATGCTCCACCACCCTGCACCGTGAACATTTTTGAAGCTGAAATTAGAAATGTTTTTGGAGTTGAACTCACCTGCCCACCAAGAACACACAGAGTCCCGTTAGCAGGAAAGCAACGAGAACCCCGACCCACATCTCTGTGGAGAACGGGGACAGCAGGCTGAAGGAGTGGTCCTCAGAGTCCGCGCTTTTACGCAAGATGAAGCTGAGTCCAGTTTGGATGAAGGGCGTGGTCATGTCCACGAAGCGTTCTCTGACAGCAGTGACGGTCAGCGGGGCCACGGCCAGATCAGCCTCCTGGTACGGATTACACCAACAAGGAGAGTCACAATTTCTGGACAGGGGGTGCATCATGTCAGCTGAAGCTCCCCAGGTTCTCTCGGTCCACATTTAACCATATGTTTCATATTTTAATACTAATAATAGATGATTGTAGCCTGGATCGAGTGGAATTGTCTACTACGCAACTCTGCTCAATGAGATTCCTCCCATTGAACTGGATTTCTCAGGTTCACAGGTTCCTTTCATCCTGACCAATCAGCAAACAGGAGTTGTAAACAATTAACGTCAATTTCCTAACTGTTTTATAATTTTAGTCTTCCTAATTTTAGTTTGATAAACTACAATCATAGGCGCATATTGGAGGAAGTGAACTTAGTCATTTTCCAAATATAAAGCAGTTAAAGTTTGACCAAGAGGAATGTTTAAAACGTTTTATTCCTGGTGAAGATATTGTAGTCGTACTCCCCCATGGGGTTGTTTCTGGGTACATTGAACTGGCGCATTACTAACATTTAAGATGTAAGCAGAGTCCCCCCCTCCAGCAATCTATTGTTTCTCAATAGCCGAGGGTCCAGACTCTCAGAACGAAATGAAGCGCAGAACATGAGGCTGATTATTACCAGGTTGGAGAAGAAACCACTAAGAGTGGCTCAGGACATGCGAGTTCAACCTGTAAGCAATGGGATGCTGGTTTGAACCCCCACCCATCTCAGATTATTATTTATCAATGCAAAATATGGAACCCCCCCAAATATTTTACACCCCCAAAAAACATTAGAAAAATGCTTCTGTCTTTTGAGCTGAAAAATACTGTGTGTTATGTTACTACACAACTATTTATCTCCACTGAAATTTGCTTGCCCAAGAATCATTCCAACACACTGAACACACAAAAGCGCACAGTATCCCACAGAAACATTGACAGTCGTTCGGTGCCTACTCGTTTTATACAATGAAAGATGTGAAACCAAGTTACAATGACCAGTTGAGAAGAAGGAGGGGAAACCCCTGGTTTGGACTTAGAAACCCTGCGGAGGAGGACAGGTTAAACCTGGGGGTCGTTGTCCCCATGCAGTGTTGTTTCCCATACAACACCTGCTGTGTTTTAATCTTTATCTATGTATTCATTCCTCATTGAAACCAAGACTTCCATACTTTCCCATCATTTTGACATCTTGAACTTACCCCCTTGATTATTTCTCCGATCATGCCGTTCCAGTTCCCAGATGAGTCCATGGCTCCATACCTGCTGTCCTTCACCAGGTGGACGTTGTACTTGAAGCCCAGCTTCTTGGACAGCTCTGAGACCAGGTCAATGCAGTAGCCCTCCAACTGGGAGCCTCTGGTCATGGCGTAGGGGTCTTCCTGGGAAAACGGAACAAGTTGTATGTGGCGGATCACTGTGGAAACGTAGGTCATAACACGTTGCTAAGAGAATGGAATGTGAATGGATGAAATATGGAAATCAAAACACAGAGAAATGCTTATCCCTGAATAAATGTTAGTTCCATTATAAGTACTTCATTTATGGAGCAAAAGTGTTGTAATGTCTTTATGACCCATCATCATGTCTACTTCATTATGTCTGAGGTAGACATGCTGTGCTCAGAGGCCCATAACAGGTGCCTATGAGTCATGTATTCATGTATACCTTTATCCACATGAACATTTGAGGGATCCACTGCAAATGTTAAGGTGCCCAAACCTTAACATTTAACAAAGTAGAACTTTACAACTCACAATTACAACCTGAGGTGCTTTTCTAGTTGAGTTTTTAAAACTGATTCTCAAGTCTTGAATAGAGCCTTTGTCTCTGCATAACTCAGCTACGTAATGCTAAAACAACATAGCTTATAGCAATATGTTTAACTGTACCTGGGTTAGTTTTCATCACATTAAATGTGTGGTGCTGGACAGTCCTGTTAGTGAAGATGTAGTTGGATGCCCCCCAAGCTTGATGTCATGTTTATTTAACCTGATTATGGCGTTTACAAGTTCTAAAATCTGAGGTGTGAATGTTGTGCTCAGTCGCTATCAGGCTACAAACACTGCAGAAAAATGCCATGCATAACTTTGAGGTCAGGACTGATGATGAACCTCAGACTGATTCTGGAGTTTTAGGCTTAGGAGATATTCCAGATGATCATTTCCTGAATGGCAATTAGACGTTCCAAATCCCAGAGGCATTTCCTGTTTATCGCTGGGAAAACATGTTTTTGTCCAAACTGCCACTGTAGCTGGACATTCCCAAGGTGTTTATATTTGCTTATAAATGTTTGAACAGATGAATGTGGAGCCTTCAGGCATCTGGTACAGCTCCACACATCTCTTCATATATTGGCTGATTTCTTTTCATCTTGTTCCACACAGTGTTTGAGGCATTGTCTTAAAGCACAGATGTGTCTCCAACTGAGAATTAACCTACAGGAAACTTACAATACAATGACATCATCATTGGGCTTTCCTAAATCGTTTAAAAACGTAGCAATCCCAATGAACATAAACTTTTATGTTTGAATTTTACTTTTAGAGTAAAGTCAAAATATTTACATAACATAAATTTACATAATGAACCCAAATTATTCTCGACAGAAGCAAGTCCTGACTTTAAAAGAAGCAACTTTTGTGCCTCCTCCAGGCATTCATGCTCAATGAGAGGTGGAGAGCAGGGATACCTTTATAGTGGTGATGGATAACTCCTTGGCACCTGGAATGAGAGAGACAAAAGGTAACAGGGTGGAGTTGTGATGAAGAAGCATGGTGATGCGGTTGCACATAAACATATGCAGACATTGAAAGGATTTAGAGTTGCCACTTGTTCGGCTGATGGGTAGCAGCTTCTACGGAGCTACTGGAGCAGATTGTCGCTTTGAGCCGCGTCGTGTTCTCCTCAAAGCCACAGCGGTAAATTAGCCAAGCGGCCCCTGCAGGACCATGGCGGTTTTGTTGGAGGTTGTTTTGCAGTAGATTTCAGAAAGCAGCTCCATGCTGAGCGGGGGCTAAGAGGTACAATGAGGGGGTTGACCAGGCCCCCCGTGAGAGGATAAAATTGTGGACCCATCCCTCTTGGGCCCCTGTGTAATCAGAGCAGGGGATGAGGAGGGGAGGCCCCAAACCCAGCCATTTGTTTTTGTTGCTCATGACACTCCTAGTTGTTTTCATTTCGCCATAACTGACCAATGGCGATACAGCGTGTCCAGCGGGACCTAACATGAGCTGCCAGGGTCGGTCGGAGACGGGAGCGGAGGTGCCAGGGGAGCGGGCCTTTCAGAGCTGCATGCCGTAACAAAGCCGGCCTGGCTGGGTCACACAAAGCCCATGACACTCCGTCAGCCTCCTCCGGAGAGGATGGCAGGACGGAAAATCTGCCGAGATGCCTGAGTCATCCGGTCGGGTCCAGTCCGGTCCCGTCTGCCCCTGACCCCCCTGCACCTAGGGTTAATTGATTCATCGCAGCGTGGCAGCAGCCCCTCCACTGGTGAGAAATAGGACTCTGCCACAGTGGACGCTGCCCCCTCTGTGCTTTGATGGGACTCCAGCAGTCTGGTACAGCCAGTGGGGTAAAGGCTGACATTGATTTGGGAGCGTGACCCTTCCCCGTGGGTCAGCCAGAGCAGGCTGGCATAGATTCAGGCATCAAGTGTGCAGAAACATGACTGTAGGAGGAAGTGATGTCACTGCCTCTGGGAGAAAACTACCAGGCAGCAAACACAAGCTGAAGGACAGGTGTTAAAGGAGAGTTTACTTCAAGCTTTTATTGTATAGAGTGGTAGCATTGGTACAAGTAAATAGGTTTTATATGGAAAAAAAAATGTTTAAAGGGATACATTTGACAGGAAATTAAAACTTTTTAAGGTTCTAAAATTCTGCAGTTTGCTTAGATGGCTGCAAATCAGTGGATCACATGCTTAGCTATAAAGCACTTCAATGCAGAAATATTTATTAAATTAGAAATAATTTAAAACGGAATCATATGTTGATTAAATTTGAGCCAATTAACAGACATAAAATAATTGTAGCCTATTCCAAGGACAAAATATTTGATGACCATCCCTTTAAGTTTATTTCAGTGTACATATAATAAAGCACATATTTACTGTAACCAGTAATCGTGAGCAGCACATATACAAGGGTGATTGGCAGAGCTAAGACCCTCCTCCTAGCTCTGATTGGCTGATTCTGACTGGGCGGTGTATTTCTGTTGGTGGCAGTAGGACCACAGGGAGCAGGCGGACTTTTCAAAGATGATCTGCCTCAGTGAGTTAACAAATATATTCCTATATTTAACAAATATGTAAATAAAAACACATTCTTCCAAATGTTATCTAGTGCAACTTTAACAGAAACTGTAAATGTGTTGTTTTTTTTTTTATGGCTAAAACATCATTATTCATCATTCAGTGAATAAGGTAAAGGTAGTCAGAGAAGAATTATCTCATCATTATGGGAAGAAGTGCAGTAGGGGTCCATTTTGTTTGTTTGTTACTTGAGTAAATGTAACGAATTATTCTTCCTCAGACTCCAAACAGGAGGAGTTTCTCGGAGCCTATTTTATTTCAGCTGTAAACAGAACGGTTTGGCGTTCTGCCCTGATAAACAGGCAAAGCGTTGACACCAACTAGCAACTGGGTTTTCATCCATCCACGTTCCTCACTTTTAAAAGAACATCTTGTTCCCTAGCATAGAAAACCCATCCATCCCAACCACCCTAGCTGATAATAATCGACCTCCTTTTCTCCAACTTAACATATATTTTTCCCCTCAGATCTGATGGGAGAAGTGGAGGTTTTCCTCACCTGCAGTGTGGCTCCACGCAGTCAGGGCGCTCACGCAAACCAAAGCCAAAACTGCTCTCATGTTTCCACAGAGCTGGAAAGAAAAGGATAATGACTATGGCTGGGTTTCACAATAATTAATGAAAACCACTTCGGTGGCTAAATGCCGTTGCATGGAGCTACAAAGAAGACATCTTACCCAATTTCTGCCAGAGATGATGAAAAGTGGGGAGTTCTGTATGAGGAGAAATTCCAGGTCCTGTCCGAGGCGTGTGGGAGGAACTGGGCGCAGCAGAAAGCAGTTTGGGGGTTTATATGGTGGGTCCAAAGAGGGAGGAGATCAGACCCAGGACCGCAGGGAAGCTGAGTCTGAGAGAGATGAGGTTCTACAAGAGTGCAGGCAGACTGTTACCAGTTTGACCAGAATATTTTTGTCTTCAGTCAACTAGTTCAACACCTGTTCACAGGGCTTGGCGCGTCGATCTGTGCCTCACACATTTGGGGATTATTAGGTTTGAAATGCCAGTTACACGTGGGCTTTGGACGGTTACATAACACAGTCTGAAGTTGGCAGGGTGTGTGTGTGTGTGTGTGTGTGTGGAGGGGAGGTGTTGGGAAGTTCAGGAGCCCACAACTCCTGGAGAGAGAGTGTGTTGCAATGGGTCCTGGTGGAGCAACAAGACCTGCAGATGGAGGAAGAGACAGACTTTAAAAAAAACAACCAAACACCCCCATCCTCATCTCCAAGGCTGAACACAGAAAAGCCCCTGAACAAACATTTCAACTGAATGAAAGTCAAGAGGAGAACAGCTTGCTCTAGCTTCCAACTCACTGGGCTAAATTACAACCCAACCTAAAAAGTTCAGCTTGCTTCCAGTTCTCCAACCCCAGGTCTAACAGTTTGCTGCATTATCTCCCAAAGTCCTTCTTTTTTTATTTTGGAAGAGAATCTACCAAATCTGTCCTACAGCTTATGCTTACAAACTGATTTATTTGCTCGGAGCCTCTGAGAACAGGCAGTGGTTTCAGCCTGAGAGCAGAAAGTGCATTCACTCCGGGACAAAAACATTCTGTCAGGGTTGAAGTGCTAGACGGGGCCTTGAGGTTTCAGTTGAGAGGCGGAGACGTGCCAAATTGTCCAGATAAATACGGCTTTAAGAGGGGCTCGGTGGTTTTCCTGGAATCCTAATGAAGCCGTCTTTTGTGCTTGTGAGCTGGCAGGACCAGAGTCTGTGGCTCTAAAACAAGCATGTCGTGCTTCACAAAGTCCTACGGATCTGAAGAAGCCTGGCAGGGTCCGACAGCGCACTGGAGGTGGCCGTCAGCTTTTCACACCACCAACTGGACAATGGATGAAGCTCTGAGTGACAAACCAGTGTCCTGAGAAAGCAAGGAGGGGCCGAGCGGAGTCTGTCCGGATTTCAAGGCTCGGGAGAGGAGACGATTTGAAATTCTGTTCATCAGAACTCCAGCTTCAGTTCAAAGGTTTAGTCGGATCTCTTTGATAACTTATACAGCGTCCCCAGATTTATGATGATTTTTCCTCCATTGTTTTTTTTTAGCCTCCTTAGTCTTTTTTTTTTTTTTAACAATGCAGTACAATAATTGGACAACAGGAACATACAGTAGCTCGTAAAAAAACCATACCCCTTTTCCATATTGTCCCATTACAATAAATATATTTCATTGAAATTTTATGTGAAAGACCAACACAAAGTGGTATGCAATTATGGAGTAGAAAGAAAATTATACATGGTTCAAAGTATGAGTGTGGTGTGCAAAAGTAATTTCTCTTAGGGCAACCAATTGCCTTCAGAAGTTGCCTGATGACCGCTAATGACTAAATAGAGTCCACCTGTGTGTAATCTAATCTGAGTACCGATCCAGCTGCTCAGATGTTGGTTAAGTGAACATCGGGGAGCAAACAGCATCATAAAGTCCAAGAGGCACACCAGGCAGGTCAGGGAGACGTTTAAAGCAGGATTAGGCTATGCAAAGATTTCCCAAGCTCTGATCATCTCACATACTCTACCAACACAAGGCAACAGCTGATCTGGCAACCAGTGGTTTGTTCTGGTTCTCTGAAGTCCAAAGGGTAAAATCATGGACATTATGAAGGATTCCCAGATATGGAATACAGTTTACCAGGCATTTCATTCATCCTCATCAGCTACTTGTATTGAAGTAATTTAAATCATGTAATTATTTATATCATTCATTTACATGCCATCTTTCCAAGCATTTAAATGGTCAATTGCTGAATCTTCACATTGGTGTATGTGGAAACCAGTCCTTCCCTAAAAGAAATTTCCCCCTGTTCTAAAATCAGCTCAGAGAATAAACTTTAAAATACTGTTAGTTTATAAATCACTGAATGGTTTAGCACCAAAATACATTAAAGATCTGTTGTTGTACCAACCTTCCCAACCCCTCAGGTCTTCTGATTCTGGTTCTGCTCTGCAACCCCAGAACCAAATGAAGAGAAGCGGCATTCAGCTTCTATGCACCACAAATTTGGAACAAACTTCTAGAAAACTGAAAAACAGCTGAAACACTGAGTGCCTTTAAATCAGGATCCAAACACTACCTTAGAGTTGCTTTTGAACCTTAATAGATGGAACATTGATCTGCATATTTCATGTGTATTGATGATTTTAATGATGGCACTTGACAAGATATAATGTCTGTTATTGGTTTTCATAACTGTTGACTATATGATGTTTTTGTGAAGTTTGTTTCACAATGTAAAGCACTTTGTACTGCTGTTTTACTGAAAAGGGCTTTACAAATAAACTGGATTGATTTATGTGAATCTGGATTTTCCATCCTGTGAAACAAGAACCGAACATCATGACTATTCTAAAACAAAAAAGATAAAAATAAAAATCCTCAAACCAATTTAAGCAACGTTCTAAAACGTAGTGAGGAAGACTGATCTTTTCTTGGTACGCAAGAAATTACAACAAACATGTTTTCCGTCTCTTAACAATCCGTTGAACTTGTTCTTTTTTTGCCCAGTCTCTTTGTTCTGGAGCATTCCTTGCTCCTGTGGGGGGTCTGTTCTTCTTTCTCCCCTCCTGCTGCAGAGGCTGGGAGGAGTGATGGCTGCTAAACAAAGACCCAAGCAGAGGACATAATTGGAGCTGCCAACACCAAGGCCAGAGGCTGGTTCATGTCAGTCTGCGTCAGCCTCAGTTTAGCTGCTCCGTTAATGAATCCTCCGGCTTTCTGGAACTCAGGCAGCTTCTGACAAATTAGACACAAATGAAGCAAATGAGGTGTGAGGCGTTTCAGTGTTATCCGAGTTTTATTTATGTCATAATTACACATTGTTTGAACTTAATATTGTCTTGAGAGTTTCTGCTCAAAGAACTTGGACGGCAGGGCAAACGGAACAAACAAGATCATTTCCATCTTCCTTTAGTAGCACGGAGAAACGAAAACAGGGATCTGAACGCGATGCCCTGCTCCCCAACACGAGGTGATCCAAAAAGCGGCTAAAATCTTAAATCTTCATATAAAAAGCATTGATAAAATGGAGGAAATCAGTAGTGTGCTTAAAAAGGCATGCGGTCAACATAAAGGGCCGGGTCGAAGCGGCTCAGTTAAAGAACAGGGTGTCGGCGCCTGGACATGCCACGGACTACAGTCAACAGAAAGGAGCTCAGTCCGGTTACAGCAGAACGACTAGAATTAGTCCTTTAAAAAAAAAAGTCGACATTTTCAATCCTGCATTGAAAAACCAGTCCATCTTTTTCAGCAAAGACAAAACTGTCAGCATCAAACTGTACATTTTTCTTCATGACATGCTATCATGTTCAAAATATTGCTAATAATAACGAGTTGGTAATGCCTCCACGTAAACAATCTAATTTATATCTAAAAAGTTCAAGCAAATTAAAAAAAGTATTAAAATCCTATTCTCTAGTATCTATTGCTACTGTGAGGTCATGTCTAAAAAAATACAGAAACATGAGAGCAGGTCAGATTCAACACAAATGTCAGTTAATATATTATATAAAAACTTTTCACTAAAGTCCATTTTCCAACTTCCACAGGGCAGAGCCTGTTGCTTTAAAAGAAACTGTACCAGGTAAGGGGATGGTGAAGAGAACGGTGTGTGTGTGTGTGTGTGGTGGGGGTGGGTGGGGGAGTTTAAGGGGGCAACCAGAACCTTCTGCAGGGTGACAGTGTGACCGGTGAGTACAGTATTACAGTATCTGCATCCTCAGTGTGTAAGCTTGAACCAGGAAGTGAGCGATGGGAAGGTGAGCAGAGGGGGCGGGGCTCATCCCTGCCTCCCAGTTCCTGCTGAGGAAAAGCACCTCCTGGTTTCTACGAGTGGTGGTCGTTTGAGTTCAACTGAGACGGGATCAGATGCTCTGCTTGGTGAGACGGTCTGCTGGGAGAAACCAGCAGATATGACATGTTAAAAAAAAAAAAAAAAATCGGAGGAAATGGATTCAAAACAAGTTTCTAGCTGCGTCTCCCACCATCAGTTCCAAGTCGGCCCGTTCTCAGAGCTGCAGCCTGAAGAACAGTTGGGTGCTGTCAGCTGTCACGGGGGGCTGTACGTGGGAGGGGGGCTCCAGCTGACTCAGCAGGTCCAGGCTGCTGCAGGGACTCTGGCCCACGGAGCACGCTCCCTCTGGGTTCCCCCGCTCCTCCATGGGACCAGCAACTCCACTGCCAGTGCTCCCAGTGAAGCTGAAGCTAGCACTCCTAGCCTGGAGCAAACCCTGCAGCCGCTTCCTTTCCTGGGCTTGTTTGGCCCTGTTGGCGATGTAGCGGACCCTGCTTTGGCTCCTGGAGGAGGTCCGTCTCACCAGCGCCTCCTCGGCCTCCTGCCCCCCCGTGCCTCTGGCTCCGCCCTCCGGGATGAAGTCACAGGGACTCAGGGGCTCCACGTCGGTCAGCCTGCGCAGCTGCTCCGTCAGGTCGCTCTGCGGCCGGCTCCTCGGAGCGCTGCCCTTACGGAGAACATCTCTGCTGGGCCGTACGATGAAGCTGCGGCTGATGCTGCGGTACTTGCTGTCAAAGTTGCAGGAGATGTCCTCAGAGGTCAGGTCTCCGAGACTCTTTGACATGGACGGGGCTGAGGTTGCAGCGCCGCTCGGCCTTTTGGGCGACGCCTGCTTGAGTCCTTCCATGTAAAGCCGGCACCAGGTGTGCCTTCTTTGGGTCAGTCTGCCAGGTGACTCGTCTGCAGCGTTCTGGGCTGGCTGCAGTGGGCGGGGCTTAAGCTCGTCTTTGGGACAGCTCCTTTGCTGAAGGTTGGGGTTGGACTTGCTCTTGCTGACCCTCACCGTGTCGCAGGGAGGCGGCGCGGCGCGGCGGCAGTCCATCCAGGAGGCGTCGCAACCGTTACTGGGACTGGGCAGAATGCAGAGGCTCCTTCTGGCCAGGTTAGGTAGAGACAGGTCAATCACCGTATCGTTGGAGGAGATGCTGGAGGACGAGGACATGCTGTCCCTGTGGCTGCCGGGCTCCAGTTTGCTCCAGAGCTGGTCGTTCATGGTGGCGTCTGTACAGACCTCTGGTACAGCCGACTGGGCCGGCTTGGCTCCCTCCCCCAGAACGTGCCCTTCGCTCTTTGCCCGTCTTACTGGGACAGGTTGTGGTGGGGAGCTGAAGAGAGCTCTCCTGGCCTGGGGAGGCTGAGCAGCTGGGGGCCCCAGGCTTCCCGGGGGCCGTGTTTCACCTGGGGGCTCTGCTCTTTGAGGCCTTCTTTCTCCTGGAGCGAGAGTTTCTGGTGTTTTCCTCCGTTCTGGTATCTTCTCCTCCAGGGCGCCTCTTGTTGCCTGGGCGACTCGGGGGGACAGAGACGGTTCAGCCATCTCTGCGGGATTGTTGGGAGGGAAAGACGTGGAGGCTTTAACGTCTCTGCTGACTTTAGTGGTGCTGTGCGCTGCGCCATACAGGGGACTGCCGGCTGTAGAGGCTGAAGGAACAGCTGATGGTGGATGCAGCGGTGTAGGAGTGGAGCGATGCGGTGACAGGCTCTGCTCTGGACTGGAGGCAGAGCGGATCAAACAGCTGCTACTGGGATTTCCCCCTTTTAGTGAAGGAATGCGAGGAGGGGAGTTTGATTCCTGCACCGTGGAAGAGTCTGAGGAGAGAGCAGCAAAGAAACCTTAGTAACCACATGGAGTCCATCATCCTGTTCAGTTTAATGTTCACAGCCAGCTTTCATCAGTGTAATGCAATGGTATGTAATCTTAATAGCACAGTTTTATTTACGTGTCTGCATGTGTTTGGATGCGACCAGGAGACGGAACGTCAGCCATGACAGTACGCCATGTTTTCCCCGTGTCACTCAGTCAGGAGCTGAGATGCAACACTAAGAGCTGAGGAAATGCAGCAGGAAAGACCCGCTTCGCTCTCCGGCCTACACGACCCATCAGAACACAGCTGGACTCGAGCTAATCTGGAAAACCTCCTGCAGAGTGACGGCAGTGAGGACATTGCCAAGTTCCCTCCACGCATCACGACACGGTCCAGATTCCCTCCAGCAAACACGAGCTGCCAGTTCAGCCTCAGACCACGTCAGAAGCCAGCAGCGTGCTAGCAGACATGCCACGCCACGACGCCGCCGCTTCCATACGAATCTTTTCTACTCCCGCGTCGTCTTTATGACCTCGTCACAACCTGCAAATTTGTCTATTAGGCAAGTTCCTGCAGATGAACCAGCAACGGCATTGAAAGAAGAAACAGAAAAAGCAGCAGACTGATTCTGCATTTCAGTTCAGAATCAATACTTAAGGCTGTAATCAGTGGGCTAAACAGGTGGATCTAAAACAAGCTAGCTGGTTTTTAATACACTACATTATCAAGCTTATTAGGTCATCCATCTTCACAAACCCTCTAACTTATCATTCATACAGAAACACACCTCTTGGGTCAGAAACTGATGTTACACTGATGTCCAAAAGGCCTCGCTCTGAGTTTCTGCACCAATTAATTACAAAGTTGTTCAGTCAGGTTGAGGTCAGGACTCTGTGCTGGTCAATCAAGCTTTTTCACACTGAGGATCTCAATTTGAGCAATGGTGTGTAGAACATAGAGTCAATAAGGCAATTCACCAAATGAAACAGATTCATTTCACATAGACTTTATATCTGGTAATTATGATGAGTGTCTTCTTGCGGTTAATGAAAACATGACATTTAAGGTTAGAATATTAAATCTGACCAATAACAACAATAACAATAAATATACACTAATATATTAATACAGAAATGTGAATTTAATGAAAAGTATACTGAATACCTGCTTAAAGGTTATGCATAAAAAGTACTTCTAATCTGAACAAACAAGCCTCATCAGAACATATTCTAATTCCTTGAATCTGTCTACAGCTGTGTCTCCACAGTGAAGCATTTAGAGTTTCTCTCACTGGAAATCAGGAGTTCACACCTGTGTGTAATAACAGGTGTGAACTATAGTGTATTAAATAACACTATGCATCAGAAGATTGATTTCTTTATCGCTTTTCCCATTAGAAGCAGAATATATTTGTTCCAATGTTGCAGCAGTGTGTAATGTTTCAATTAAAGTGCAAAAAGTGCTACATTTACTGTTAACACACAAGCAATAATTCACGGGTGAAATAGTGATGAGATGTAAATGGATGATGCTGAGGAGAAACAAACCATTTGAATTTCTGCATTAGACTGCAATCTCTCTGCTGTTGTGAAATATAAAAACATACGTAACGTAACCCTAACCCTAAAGGATAGACTTATTTCTATCCTTTGGACAGCCCCCCACCCCCAAAAACAACCTAAAGTCAACTTGAGGAATAAACTCTCCATCTCATTTTTGTTCGACCAGTCAATGTACAAAGAAAAGCACAGAATAGAAACTTTAATGATTTAGTTTATTACTAAACTTTAGAAATACAGAAAGAAACAATCACTTTCCAAAGGGTTTAACCAGATCACATGGCTAAAGCTAGCACAGCCCTGGATGCAGTCACTATGCTGATTTGAAAGGTTCAAGCTTCTATCAGACATTAATTTGAGCCACGATTCTGAAAATGGACACAGTGTGGTCATTTTCAGAATCCTGTCACACATCTGTAGATGATTTTGAGAGCAAGAATGAATTAGATCACAATGGCTTTGTTCATGGAAATAGCGGTGCAAAAGAAAATAAATGGGTGTAAATGCTGAAAACCTACAGAAATTCTGATTTTATTAACTTGTTTAAACTGTCTACATGTTAGCATATTGTTATGCTGAAGCTTGCCAGAGAGGAAGAACTCTACACCCCCGTTGCCATTAAAGACCACCCAGTTACTGAAAAACACCCACTGTGAGCCCACCTCGCCACTTTTGTACACAAATCCATGGAGGGTATTTCCCGTTTTCTCCATCAATCTTCTGGGATAGTTTGATTGTCGTCATTCGTTAGGAAACATTCTTCTGTTTTTATTCTTGTTTAAGGCTTTTTTTTTTTCTTTTTTTTTAACTCTGCCCCCCACCCCCCAAAATAAACAAATGAATAAATCCCATCCCCAGGAGCAAAGGGAAGATGGAGAAAAGATGGTTGGTGTCAGAAAGGACAGTGAAGTGAAGGTGTTGCAGTACTGCTGGCATGCATGTAGTGAGTTTACCTGGCTCTGGTCATCCCCTCAATTCTGCACTAGGAACAGAGAAAGCGTGCAAAGAGGAACAGAGAGGAAAACAGGGAATTATCCAAACTGCAACGAGAAGGAGGAAGAGAAGCAGGCAAGCAGCAGCTTGTAGGACAGAACGCAACTCATCAGGACATGTTGCTCTCTAATATCATGATGTTCTACACAGAAACTGGGTCTGGAACAGGCTTACTATAGCATACATCTGCCAACATCATATGACTATGATCTACTCCAGCGCAGCCAGAACCTAACAACTCTAAACACATTCTGCTTTCCCCAAAAGAGCCATTTGCATATAAAATATCTCCATCACATGATCTACCAGCAGGCAGAGGGGAAGAGGGGGAGCATCAGGGTGGAACAGCTGGGTCCAACCAGAACAGCAAAACAAGGAAATCCATCATGTGAGCAGGAGGTTTCTCATGGACGCAGAGGAAACATCAGAAACTTGTGACTCTGAGCTCAGCCCATCACACAGGAAACCTTCCAGGACTCCAGCTTAGTAGAACATGGATATACCATGAGGCTCAGGAACGTTACAATTAATGAACCGGGTCGGAATGATTAAACTTCCAAAATATACAATCCAGAACCACTGTTCTATTAAAACAACAAAAAAATAAAGGTCTAGTGTGAATGTTTGAACTACTAGTCCACATTACTGATGCCTACTAACTTAAACCTACTAAGTAAAAATAAGTGTACATATATAGGCTGCATCGGTTTCTAAGATGCAGGTGTCCATGTTGTAACATGAGGTATTTACACAGAAAATTTGATTCATTTTTTAACTTTTAATGAAATGAGTACATACTGGAAAAATACAGAAATATACCAGAGTCTACTAAACGTCTGCCTAATAAAAAAATATACAGTAGTACAGCAGGAAAAGTAACTAATAACCATCTTCATCTTCCTACTGTGCACTAAACCAAATAAAGTCTTCAGCATCAGAACTTAACAGTGAATCTCGTTTTCGTTGTCGCTCTCACTGTCACTTTCATTGAAGCATATTCTATCGCAAGCTTGTGCTGTCCTCTTCATCACACAGCAGCCCAGCCTTTCAAAACATGTTGGTAGAAAGCTGCATGGTAGCTGCACCGCCAGGCGAAAACAGGAGCTGCTTATATTCCGCAAAATGTGGTTAGCTGCTGTCATTTCAACTATTAACGTCATGTTTTGTTAGTTGTTTTTCTCTCTATAGAAGCTACAACCAGCCTGGCGTTCTGCTTGGCTGTAGTACTTTCCAGGAAGGTTTTACTTTTCTTTAAAACAGGAAGTCTTCCAGCCTGTTTGCCAGTGTAGTTGCTACTACTGACTACTTGTCATGATGGGAATGCTCAAGCTGAACACAGATGTTCAGTGGAGCTGAGATCAGGGTGGGCACCAGGCCATTTCACCCTCTCAGAGAATCTCATCTTGATTTATCTGATCTGAGACTGGCTCCAATAAGGACAGGCCTTGGAGATGCCGACCCACAGCATCACACTGCCTCCACCAAAACCTGCTTGGTATAGGCAGAAAGAATCTTATACCTGCAAACTCGATTCTGTTGCTTAACCCCTTTTTCCAAATGTGTAGAAATTTAAGCGAGAATAAAGCCTTTAACATACAAAATATATTTTCAAGAAACATTCTTAAAGTGGAAAAAAAAAAAAAAAACTATTTTGCTTTTAGTGCCAAATTAATAGAATCCAAGTAAAAAACCTTCATGTCTAGTAAATCAACATAGTGCTACAGCTGCTCTGGTTTGTTCAGAACTTTAGAGTTCTGAATAAAATCTGAGCCGTCTAATCAATGGGTTCACAGACCTGAGAATTAAAGAGCTGCAGTTCTCTGCTGGCTGGTGAAACAGATGTCTGAGAGCTACGCCTTGACAACGACATCAAACTAATCCCAGTTTACAAAAAAACTTACCACTGTTCTCATCTGTTGAGAAGGTTGGTAACATCAGGAAGGAGATATTTAGAGAAACAAACCGAGTTACTTATTAGAAGACTGTTTCAATAAAATATTTGACTCAACGAGTTTGGTAATAAAGAAAAACAGAGTACTATGACTACAACTACGCTGGACTCATGTTTACCGCCATTCTATCTGGGACACAATGGGTGAAAAGGTTTCTCACTACAGAGGACTACGGTTGGACCTACATCCACTACCAAACATCGACTCCAAGTCTATAACAGAAGCTCGTCTACAGCTACCACCAGGTTGGCCTCAGGTTCATCTTACCAGCAAAAAACATGGGGGACTTATGGTGCAGCTCTTCCATTTTCTGGGCAAACAGGGCGTTCATCTCGCGCTGCAGGGTCCCTACCGCCCTCTTGCGGCTGTCGAGGACAGAGCGTGGAGGCAGCATGGGAGGCGACTCCAAGCTGCTCAGACTGTCACAGCTGCTGCTGTCGCTGAGCAACAGAGCTTCACTCACAGTCAGGGGTTTTAATGGAGTGGTTGATGAGCCACAGACAGACCCATAGTTGGGGGGGGTGGTCTGCTGCCAGCATAGGCTGGTCCTGCAGTCTGGAGCCATGCAAGGTGCAGGTGTAACGGCGTTAGGGGAGCGCCTGCGTGGAACGCTGCAGGACCGGATGCTCCTGGGATGAGCTTGAGGATGAGGCCGGAGGTGTTGGGGACCGAGAGTCTGTCTGGCCTTTGACCTGGAGAACGGGGCGGTACATAGGACAGCCTGAGGAGGCCACTGAAACTGGGCTTCCATGCAGGAAGTGGCTTTGGACAGAGGCTGCTGTAAGTCAGGAGGGGCAGCTGCTGTCTTGGCAACTGCATCTTGTCGAGCTTGTCTCTTGTCTGGGTCTGAACGAACATTTCTCTCCTGTCTGTCCCCGTCCGTCTTTCCAGACTTGCCTTTTTGTGTTTCCTCAACCTTTCGTTCGGCCTCTGGACTCTCCTTGGAGCCAATCACACAGGTGATGCAGTTGGAGGACATGCCCATCCTACCTGAGCTACTGAGAGCCACTCGAGCAAACACGCCTGGCTTCATGTCCAGCGGCTCGTGAAAGCGGAGACGGCTGGCCCGCTTTAGAGGTTCACTCATGGGTCGGCGCTGAGCAAAAGGTGAGCTCTTACCTTTGCTCTCCTCTGGGTGGAGAGCTCCGTTCGTGTCAGGACGGTCCCAGGAGCCCTTGGCTTGGCGGGGGTCCACCGATTCCCCGATGTGATGCTGTGGTGAAGGAGTGAACTGGTAGGATGTGGCTGCAGATGCCCTGTCTCTGTCCTCAGACTCCCGCTCCTCACTTGCCCCCTCCGAGCTATAATCTTTGGTGTCGATGGCGAGCTCAGGGAAGCCCTTCTTAACTTTGGGCTGGCCTCTGGTGGGGGCGCTGGCGGTGCGGCGCAGGAGGTGGGCACCGAACGGGTGCTTACGGCCGGGGTGCACAACAGCATGGCTGTCCAGGGAAGCCTGCTTTGGGTTTCTGTGAAACAGACCCTTTATACCACCGGCTGCTCTGGCCTGTGGAAGAAACAGGAAGTGGTGAAAAACACTGAATCAATCAGGGGCTGATGTTTCCACATGTGAAGGGACTCATCTGTGTTAGAAAAAAAAAATACACAAACCATTTTGACACAGTAAGTATGCATGCACATATTATACACACACACACATTTACAGAAGAAGCATCTGTAAATGGATCAACCATACAGCATTGTGCAAAAGTTTCAAATCATCCCACATATCCTTTTTCGCCCCCAAGCCATTTATCTGTTAAACTAGTCTTCATCAGCTGTCTTTGACATGTAGAAACCTAAACATTTGAATGGAAAACCGTATCCTTGAAGGTAAAATATTCCGACTCTTACTATGATAACTTGATTATTGCACATCTGCATTAACTTTCCAGCTGGACATTGTCTGTTTGTATAACACAAAGAACTTGGCTGGGAACTAGAAAATGCTTTAACATGCTACATGTTCAGGGCTAGTTCACACTGTCTGAACACTTAGACAGTTAGACAATGATGGTAATGCTTGAGAAACTCAGGAGATGAAGATTACAACTGAGCAGAGCAAACAAAAAGGAGTGTTAGTGGGATCAGGTAGAAGGTGTCTTTCTGGCACATGGAAGAGCAGGTTGATAACAATCTAATAAACATTAGTTGGAATTAGATTCCAAACAGAAACCGCTGTAGATCAAGGCTTTGCAACAGAGGAAGAGCACTGAACTCTGCTTTCCCTTTCTTCAGCACAAAATATCTCAAGATGAATGAAAAAAAAATGGCAGAGGACATTTCCCTTTCTTTTTCTTAATACACAGATCAAAGTGTCTGACAACATTACACAAGAAGTATAAGAATAATAAAAAAATGTTTGTGTAGAAATGCACCTACAGTGTGTTAAAAAGTTATTTGCTCCCTGACAGATTTCCATACTGATGATTCGTTAGTTCATTTTTCCTAATGAACTAATTGTAATAACAGACCCAGAGGAAATTCGAAAAGGGCATTAAGGGAAAAAATCATACGAATTACCCTGACCCTAAATCTAATATCTGCATCAAGCATTTAAAAAATGTAGAACTACAAGTTAAGTAAGTAGAAGTTAGAAACTAGAAATATGTATTTTCTCCACCGTAGACACATTTTGTTCCTCCTTTCTTTGCATATTGTTTTCATTTAGCCACAGACGGTTTTCCATCATGGTGTTTCATGCAACCACAAGTCATGCAACATCATCTGAAATGGATCACCATTGTTCCAATACTGTATACTCCAATAATACAGAACAGCTTTTGCTGTGATTGTTCCAAAGTCCTGCTAATGGTTTGTCAATGCTATCCAGACTGAAATAAGTCAAAGACTGTTTCAGGTGTTCTTAAATGTTTTGATGAGGATGTGATGCGTTTCTTTTTTTTAGATCTTTCGGCCTACTTTGTGTAATTCAAATGATTTCTTGATCCTACTGGTCTGGTAGTGATCAGGTCTGGGGCAGTGAAATTGAACTCGGCATTAAGCAAAAAGTGGTTGATAATTCAAAAACTGCATTTTGTATCGACTCATATTATCATTTCTGCTCTGCCGACTTGTTCATACATTTGCCGCGGTGCGCCACTTACACAACTATCTAGAATAAAGGTTCAGGTATATATGGAATATTCAACAATACTGATGCTAACAATTTATATAGTACACATTAGATTTAGTGGCAGTAATGAAACTAATTCTTTTCAACTTCCATGAGACAGATAGAGAACAGCTAGCTGCCACACTATTTTTACTTAGTCTCTAAAGTTCAATAGTAAAATTAAATTAAATAAAAAGATGAACCATGTAACAATTAACTATGTAATTCCTCTAACCCTCGTAAGAAGGGCTGTGTTTGTGTAATGGTGGTGTGAGCTTTGACAGTATTTGAATCTCCATCTATTGAAAGCTGCTGTGTTCACCGAGTGTCTGGAAAATACTAAAAAGGACCTTTTGATGCGTCATGATGCTGGTCCTGCCCGGTTTATTGGAGTTTGTTGTAAATTTCACCTTGATGTCAATTATTTTTTTCCCCAAACGATATAATATCAGGAGTGTAGTTGAGGACTGAAAGTGAAGACAGCCAAACAGATTTCTTGACATGGTATTTCTGATGTTGGATCTACTCGGGGGGGTAAATGAATGCAGCCAGTTCAAGGCTTCATAACTCATGTGCAGCATGAGTTGGCCTGAGTTCCTTATGCCAGAATATGGCTGATAAGTGTGTTGGGTGGTGGATTGTTAAGGTGGAGGTTGTGGCTCATGCAAGATGCCAACTGGAGCTCACTACACCTGAGATTTAAGTTGCAGCTTCAAGGCTCCTAAAACTGTCCTGCCGTTAGAGTGTGGTAAGAGGCGGTTCCACTGAAATCAGAAACAGACACAGGAAGAGAGGGAAAAATCTGAGAGAGGATGAAAGAGGGGGGAAAAGAAGATGTGGGGTGGACCGAGACAGAAATCACAACAGGAAGCACACAGAGACAGCAGAGAAAAGGAAGTTCAAAGTGAGGACATTATGAAGAACAAAGCGGTCATTCACAGCATGGCTGGAGACACAGAGAGCATCCAGACAAACGAGACAAAAGAAATACAATGAAAAGCCAAATGGTAATCTAGTGCTGCTTTATATACTAATGTTAAACCTGACACTTTACTTAAAAAGTAATAAGAAATAAGTTACTGCTACAGGAAAATGTTATACCACCATATGTAAAAAAAACAACATTTTCTATAAAACTATAAAAGTTACATACTGCAGGTTTGAAGTGTCTCTCGTTAAGGAGGAGAAGTGAGGCTCAGACATTCATGAGTAGAAATCGGATCTCCTCACACGCATGAAAAGTTCAGGTACTTGCAAACACCTACCAAAGTTTGACTTTTAGTATATCAGCATCCCAAGATTGTGACGGTCTCAGTAAATTTAGCAAACTAGTGTTGTTCTTCAGTCTACCAAGTTCATAGAGTGTTGAATTAAAAGCAAGAGGAGATCTTTTGCTCCCTGGAGACATTTCACCTCCTCTGAATGGCTTCTTTAAAGGCTGATGACAAGTTAAGATGCAAAACTCTTGGCCATTAATCAGAATGCATCCAATCACTCCACAGACCAATCTATAAACACTGAATAAAAACTGAAGCAGCAGAGTTTGCAAAACACGTTCTTTTAACTGTCCAACCTTTGGCTGTGCATTTCCTGAAACTCCAACAGACAGAATGGCCTGATTGGTTAGAGAATGTTCCCCAGAGCATTCTCTGCAGGTCAACCACTACTAGCACACAATCATGTGTGAAAAGACCCAGGCCTGTGTCAAACATAGAATTAGAGAAGAGGATGGCCTCCTCAGGAAGTACCTACCTTACCGGTGATGTCATTCACAGCCACATGAACAAAAATGGAAGCTTCCTCCATACCTTCCAGGTAAACGTGGCGATAACCTGCACACAGATCCCAGCATCAGTAATTCTGAGGACATACACTTGTGTAGCATACTAACAAGCCATTTTTAGGAGATTAAGACGTCTTTGTGTGCGTTTGGTGAAAGACCTGGGGTGGCAGGGCAGGATGGAGGGTTGAAGTCAACCTACTGCCTTGAATCGGCAGATTTAGAACAGGGAGCGAGTGAGGTCCAGACAAATAGTGGCTACCTCATTTCTAGCCATCAACACACTGAACAGATCACTAGACTTCAGCTAAGTGTTCTTTGTTCAGTAGCAGCTATTGAATACGATAAGAGCATAATGGTGTCCAAACACCAGCAATGCTTTAAATTTCAGGAGTATCCAGGCAATTATTTCATAGGCCATGCTCTACAGCAGCTCAGTTGAGGTCCGCTACATGAGTCATGTGGTTCTGGAATGCCAGCTTGGTTTTTGACAGCCCACATGTGCAAAATGTCATTGGCTTGATTTATGGTAGAATGAAGACAGGAAGAACAGAGAGGCTGCGATGTGCAGGTTTCCATTAATTTTTTACATTGTCTACAATTTTCACCCATTTTATTTGCCCCAGTTTTACCTTATCATCATGTCAATGAGCAGAAACTGAATCATGCAGTAAAAAATTCTACGATTCATTTTAGACAGAAACTTAGTTTGGTTTAGTTGTTTTTATGTGTAAAATATCAGTTGTTTTGCCAAATTATTCTTATCGAGATTTTACACTTTGAAAATACAATCAAGTCTGAATAAAGTTCCTCTATAATTACTACATGATAATAACATACAAGTATAAGCTAGTTTTAGGGATAAACTTGACATTCTTACAAGTTAAAGCTGTGCAGTTTTTCTGCTTATATCTACAAAAGAACATTTTGTTTCATGAAAATGACCCTTCTCAGAGTACAGCACTAATAGGATCCAGTGTAATCTGCTTTGATTTTTTTTTATTATATCAAAATAATGCTCCTTCTTAAATATAAAGCTGGTAATCAACAGAGCTGCTGTTTAAAATCATTTTCAGGGACTGGAAGTTTTGATACTGATCACTTCAGAGAAATAATAAACCAACCATCAGAACAGAAAAAAAAGAAAGCACTATTTGCAGACAACTATTCATTTGTCTTTCAATTAGGTAACAGGTCAAAGAGAAACAGTTGGAACCTGGCTTTTAGAGATGTGATCTATCGATGTGGTCATCGTCTCCGATTCCTACCTGGCATCATGCTGTGGAAAGCGATGGTCCGCTGTCCGATGAAGTCTTGGCCGATGGGGTCATGATCCCACACAAGGAAACGCACAAGGGCCAGCTCCGGCATGTGAACCGTGAAGACCAGAGTCTCCTCCCACATCGGGTTGAACCCTGGAAGAGCCAAGAGTGAGGTCACGGACCAGGTGAAGGTGGATATGGAGGAGGGAAAAGGAAAAGGTGGAGGCAAGTGGAGGAGGACAAGAAGAAAGATGCGAAAAATAAATGGAGATTGTGCAGAAAAAGAGAAAGAAGGGTGCAGGAGACGAACAGAAAGTGAGCTCTGTGCTCATTCATTATTCAGGATTTTGTGGGAGACAGAAACAGCAGACTGAGAGGTGCTGTCGCTGCACATTACGCTGTGGTATTCAGTTCTACATCAGGAGCCAAACATGCAGTTCCAACACTGAAGGTGAGAGTCTGATTCAGCAGCAGCAGCAGCACCACAAACATACGTGGGTCAAAGCAGAGCTCCTCTGTCCCCACACACACTGTCACATCAAACGGGATATTTATGCACTAATACAAGCATTAACTGGAGCACACAGAGTGACAGCATGCTAGGATGATCAGGTGGGTGGTAACTTATCAGTTAGCAAACAACTCACCGTTGTCATCCACCACTCTGGTCTGCTCTTTGCAGCAGTCCACTGGGAGGCCGATGATCTCCACCTCCACAAACGGATCGATAATCTGAAACAATGATGTCACAAAGCATTAAGGAGATAATAGAAAAACAACAAAACTCTCCTCAGTAAACCAGACCAACCAATGATATTATTAACACAGTTGCTAAGGAGACAGAATGTGCACGGGTGGACAGGTTTGACGTGCGACATCTGAAGGAAAGTAACTTTATCAATATCCTCTGGACAACATCTCTGTCTCTCTCTCTCTATTATAAATATATGCAATAAAAATGGCAATAAATTTGCACTTACAATAATAACACAAAAGCTAGCTAGCCAGGTGTAAGGGTATATGAGTAGTCAGTTAGGAGTAACGTGGACTCAAGACACAGAAAGTAAGGAAGATGTCTGCATGCCAAAGAACTGGTGGGGCGCCATTTAAACTTTTGTCTGACAGAAAAGTTCTGTGGTAAAAAGAAAATACTACATTAACCTATCAGGATATACAAGTTTAAAAAGCTGTCATGACAAAACTTAAAATCCTGTGAGTCACGTATTTTATACCAACATACATTTATTGAAATTAATTCAAGATATTTTAAGTCCTTAACCTTAGATACATTAATGTATTAGTTTTTAAGGATGTGAGAGCACCTTAATAAGTCTGTATATAAACCTGTGGTTTATATACAGACTTAGCAAAAATAAACTACAACAGTATAACGGTAGTTCTCCACTGCAGCAATGACACTATGGACCTCACTATAATGCTTCCTCTGTTTGCTTTCAGCTGCTGCAGGTGACTCTAGAGCAACAGAGGAATCTACAGGATAAATACAAAGTGCTATACAAAGATGAGTGTGTTATCTGACTGATTGTCCAGTTTTCAGGGATATTGAGTGTCATTTGTGTCAATATACACAAATCACAGCAAACTCTGTGATTTTGCTGTGAGTTGTGTGTAATGCTGCCCTTTGGAGGTGACAGGGAGAAACAACCTCTACAGAGCAGTAGGAGGGGTGTGTGTCTTGTAAACAAAGGAATCAGGCCCACCTCTCCTCTGTCTCCCAGCATTGAATCTTTGGGTTTGGGCAGCTGTTGTCCACTGATTATCTTTAACACCAGCTGTTTCTTCATGCGGCCTGGCAGGGGGTCCTCCAGGTTCGGGTTAAAGGCACCTGAAGCCGGTGGGACAGATTTGTTCAAAAGAGAACTGATGAGCCCACTGTAGAGAAGTGGAAAGGCTACGGAGCACATGCAGGTAGAGGGAAAACTGCCTGAAGGAATATTTCCTGAACAAACCTTCACACATGCAGGCGGGTTTGAGGATGTAGCCACAGTTCCCGTTGCTGTAGAATTTAGCTCGGTTGAGCTGAAGGACCCGCCCCTCAGACTGGTAATTCAGAGCAACTGAAATCACAATAATGTAGAGTAAAATAAGATATTAGATATTAGACTGAGGAGCAGAATAACTAGATAATGTCTTCAAGGCTGTGGAAGCAGCAGAAAGCAGATCTGAAAGTGTGGCGCTGTAAACTGAAAGTCCATATTCATCCAAAATGGCTGGCTGAGCTCTTACCGAGCTGGCAGCCGCTGCTCCAGAAAGGCTGGGGGTTGAAATTAGAGGAGTCCACCCGGTAGGAGGACGGGTAGATCCGGGACAGCTGGCGCTGGTTGAACTGGATGAAGGATCCAGCTTTCTGTTGCATCAGCTGATGGGCTTTGGTCTCGCTCAGAGACGACACCTGCCAGCTGCAGTTAGCTGCCACACAAAACAAACAGCTAATTCGCAGAGAACAGTGCAATTTGCATGGATTATGTAGTTTAGAGGCATGAATTGTAATCCACTTCGTTAGAGCTGAGTGGAGTAGTTTTGAACAGTCAGTATCTTTCCTACAATAAGACAGTCTAAGGTTTCAGTTTGGTGAATCAGAAAAAAATGTAGTTGTTGATAGTACAATGATCACTTAGTGAAGGTACTGTCTACTCAGAACTAACCAACTACACTCCAGCTAAAAAAGCACAATAAATAAATCCAATTAAATCGTGTGCACAGCCTGCATTAGCTGGATGATTTTACACTCACCTTGGGCTTCAATATCATACAGACCCACAGAGCAGGTGTACTTCACCAGATCAGACAGGGCTCTAGAGAGCTTCATGGTCTTCTTCTTTCTGTGGGGCCAATGAAAGGGTTAAAATATTAGAAATCCATACAGTAATTACATTAAAAAGAAGAGGAATTGATCAAAGTGCAACATTTACATTAACCAGAAAAGGTTGTTTCAGGGTTCACAGCTGTGACTTGCTGACTCAGCATGATCACATTTCTCTCGGAGGCCACAGGAGTTAAAACGGGTACAGTAAGAAAGGCCCTTGCTAGTCACCATCAGTGCGCACAGAGTAGTGAAGGTGTGTGTTTCTGGGACACGTACTTGTTGTGGTGGGGTGGAGCTCGAGAAGCGCTGCTTGTGCTCTCCTGGTCCGTGTCTGTATCTTCGTAGCTCGACGTCTTCTTCAACTTTGACGACTTTTTCTGTGAAAACACTGAGCAGGTCACCTGACAGGCAGCATGGGAAACACAAACTCATTGAATTGTGTCCACACAAGCTCCATTTCAATTTAAAACTTAAATCTCCAAGAGTTTACAGGGAACTTATTTGTGTGAACAAACTACTTCCTTTATTGTCATTTCTAGACTGACTGAGGCGTTCGGAGGGCGAAACATCAGGGCCAACCTTGCGCTTGGAGAAGCTTCCGATGAAGGAGCGGCTGGAGCGCTTGGTACTGCTGGGGTTGGTCTCATCGGCTGTGTCTGTCCCCTCATCACTTTTACCCTTTAACCGGAGAAGAAAGTCATTTTCCTTCAAACAGGAATGGAGAAGTCGAGAAGGAACCAAAAGGGTTCTACCTGTTCACATAGTCCAGGACTCTGATCAGATCATGGTTTCACAGACAGCATTACACAAATATGTAACTATGCAAGAACTCAAACTGCTTTAAACCTTTGGCTCAGACTTATTTTGTCTCAAATCTAAAAACATTAGGAGATTAGAACTTACATTAAGGACTTATTGCAAAAGTTTGGATAGCCTAAATCTAAATACTGGTTACATTTAAAAAATACAAAAATACACTGTATAAAAGTGTATAAAAGTCTTTTTTTGCTCTGATCTGTAGATGAGTGATTTGCAAAAATTCAATGGTATCTGCATACTTTAGAAAGATAATTCATCCAAAACCAGAGAACAATATTGGTTTGCAGTGATTAGGAAGTGGGAGAGCCTTGTGGCAAAACTCGCTGCTCTCTGAAGAGCAATTGGTGCTTCACATGTCACCATAAAAATCTCCAACAACAGATAAAAGTCGCTAGATTTGTCGCTCGCCGCTTTCTTAAAATGTCACGACAGGGGTACCAAGCAAGGGTACAAAGTTAGCAACAGTGTTTCTTTTGTCCTGACTGCAACTTGTTTCACACCACTCCTCCCAGTCTTGACCACACCCCTTAATGTCTCCTAAAAACTATTTTAGATCATTGTCATGAGTACATGCATAAATCAGCTGACTGTCACCACTCACCTGTGTTCTCCATAACAACAAGATGTCAGACATTGTGTCCTCAACATGACGATCCTGACTGAGTTAGTTGGGTAAATAACAAGCTTGTTCTTTATATTCTGTGTTTACCTTGATGTCACTCTTATCAAGGGTCTTCCCACTTGGTGGGAGGCCAGCGATGGTGAAGCTGTCCGGATCCTCCCGGTCTCGGATCTTGGACTCTTTCATCAGGTTGTCCAGTTTTTTCTTAGCCATGTTTTCCACCTGCTTCCTGTTAGCTGATGTCTGCAGGACAGAGCAGCAGCGGAAGGTTAGATGGTGAATGGCATAACGCTCAGATTCAGTCTGTGAATGTTTCCTCTTGAACAGAGAACATCACATTCACACTGATGTGTCAAACAGATGTGTCTGCAGCTCCGGTAGAGTTATATAGAGGAGTTCAACAGATCGTCAGCCTCCAACAGTTCAAATGAAAGACATTCTCCTAAGCTGTTCAAGAGCAATGCTGTCTTCACAGACACAGGTTTAGTTTGAGTAGAATGCACATGCACAGTTCAGCCACAAGATGGCAGATGTGATCAATAACTCACAAAAGTCAGATCCACATGAAATTAAGTCGGAGGAATTATTTTTACTTTGAATGAATATTTCACTGCAGGATCATTTCATTGAAACGTTTGAAAGAATTGTTAGCTGAATGCTGCATTTTCTTCTTCCTATAATAAACAAAATGAATCCTAGAAAAAAAAACTTCATCCATTAACTGAAAACGAAACAGCAGATCCTCAGGATAAACAGGATTATCTGTTCTGATGTGTTTAAAAACCGTAAACTATATTAATCGGCCTACTTTTTTTTTTTTTTTTTACTTTTCACATTGAAGTGCTAAATTTAAGCACTTCTGTAATGTCGCTGGAAAAAGATTAAAAATCATTTCTCTTAAATAAATGTTGTTTCGGTCGGCTTCATGTGTCTAAATGGTTCCTTCTGAGGAGAGCTGAGGCAACGTTCTGACGCCCAACAGCTTGAAGCTAAACAGGCAGGATGAGAGCGGATGGAGCATGACTGAGATGGCTAAAGATGAAGTCTTTGATACNTAATTCGCAGAGAACAGTGCAATTTGCATGGATTATGTAGTTTAGAGGCATGAATTGTAATCCACTTCGCTAGAGCTGAGTGGAGTAGTTTTGAATAAGACAGTCTAAGGTTTCAGTTTGGTGAATCAGAAAAAAATGTAGTTGTTGATAGTACAATGATCACTTAGTGAAGGTACTGTCTACTCAGAACTAACCAACTACACTCCAGCTAAAAAAGCACAATAAATAAATCCAATTAAATCGTGTGCACAGCCTGCATTAGCTGGATGATTTTACACTCACCTTGGGCTTCAATATCATACAGACCCACAGAGCAGGTGTACTTCACCAGATCAGACAGGGCTCTAGAGAGCTTCATGGTCTTCTTCTTTCTGTGGGGCCAATGAAAGGGTTAAAATATTAGAAATCCATACAGTAATTACATTAAAAAGAAGAGGAATTGATCAAAGTGCAACATTTACATCAACCAGAAAAGGTTGTTTCAGGGTTCACAGCTGTGACTTGCTGACTCAGCATGATCACATTTCTCTCGGAGGCCACAGGAGTTAAAACGGGTACAGTAAGAAAGGCCCTTGCTAGTCACCATCAGTGCGCACAGAGTAGTGAAGGTGTGTGTTTCTGGGACACGTACTTGTTGTGGTGGGGTGGAGCTCGAGAAGCGCTGCTTGTGCTCTCCTGGTTCGTGTCTGTATCTTCGTAGCTCGACGTCTTCTTCAACTTTGACGACTTTTTCTGTGAAAACACTGAGCAGGTCACCTGACAGGCAGCATGGGAAACACAAACTCATTGAATTGTGTCCACACAAGCTCCATTTCAATTTAAAACTTAAATCTCCAAGAGTTTACAGGGAACTTATTTGTGTGAACAAACTACTTCCTTTATTGTCATTTCTAGACTGACTGAGGCGTTCGGAGGGCGAAACATCAGGGCCAACCTTGCGCTTGGAGAAGCTTCCGATGAAGGAGCGGCTGGAGCGCTTGGTACTGCTGGGGTTGGTCTCATCGGCTGTGTCTGTCCCCTCATCACTTTTACCCTTTAACCGGAGAAGAAAGTCATTTTCCTTCAAACAGGAATGGAGAAGTCCAGAAGGAACCAAAAGGGTTCTACCTGTTCACATAGTCCAGGACTCTGATCAGATCATGGTTTCACAGACAGCATTACACAAATATGTAACTATGCAAGAACTCAAACTGCTTTAAACCTTTGGCTCAGACTTATTTTGTCTCAAATCTAAAAACATTAGGAGATTAGAACTTACATTAAGGACTTATTGCAAAAGTTTGGATAGCCTAAATCTAAATACTGGTTACATTTAAAAAATACAAAAATACACTGTATAAAAGTGTATAAAAGTCTTTTTTTGCTCTGATCTGTAGATGAGTGATTTGCAAAAATTCAATGGTATCTGCATACTTTAGAAAGATAATTCATCCAAAACCAGAGAACAGTATTGGTTTGCAGTGATTAGGAAGTGGGAGAGCCTCGTGGCAAAACTCGCTGCTCTCTGAAGAGCAATTGGTGCTTCACATGTCACCATAAAAATCTCCAACAACAGATAAAAGTCGCTAGATTTGTCGCTCGCCGCTTTCTTAAAATGTCACGACAGGGGTACCAAGCAAGGGTACAAAGTTAGCAACAGTGTTTCTTTTGTCCTGACTGCAACTTGTTTCACACCACTCCTCCCAGTCTTGACCACACCCCTTAATGTCTCCTAAAAACTATTTTAGATCATTGTCATGAGTAAATGCATAAATCAGCTGACTGTCACCACTCACCTGTGTTCTCCATAACAACAAGATGTCAGACATTGTGTCCTCAACATGACCATCCTGACTGAGTTAGTTGGGTAAATAACAAGCTTGTTCTTTATATTCTGTGTTTACCTTGATGTCACTCTTATCAAGGGTCTTCCCACTTGGTGGGAGGCCAGCGATGGTGAAGCTGTCCGGATCCTCCCGGTCTCG